>NC_048218.1:96645409-96672867 GCF_002007445.2 Ailuropoda melanoleuca
TAAGTGACGTGTAAAAGGTGGTTAGGTACCTCTTAGGGCGCACTGACTCAGAGTTCTGTTGTATCACTTTGCCCATATTGGTGTCATGAAAATCCACAAGCAGATGAGGAAAGAGACTGAGCACTGCATGGGACATTTTTTACAGGTTATCTGGAGTAGGCCACTTCAAATCTAGTCAGAATCCATTTGCCAGAACCCAGGAAAATGGACACATTAACTCTTTTTTTTTTTTTTTTAATGGCCACATTAACTTGAAGAAAGGCAGAAAAACCATGTCCCGCTGTGAATCCTGAAAGAAGAGAACACAATATTGATTCTCACTTGCAGGCTCAGCCACATCCATTATCAGTCCTTTATAAATGTAAATCATTATTTTCTCTATTATAACCAGAGTCCTATGCCCATTCATTTGAATATGTTAAAGAGCCATGACTGACATTTACCACCTATAGACAATACAAGGGCTTAAACTTTTATTTATTTATTTTTTTTAAATGTTTATTATATTATGGTAGTCACCATACAGTACATCCCTGGTTTCCGATGTAAAGTTCAATGCTTCATTAGTTGCGTATAATACCCAGTGCACCACGCAATACATGCCCTCCTTACTACCCATCACCAGCCTATCCCATTCCCCCACCCACCTCCGCTCTGAAGCCCTCAGTTTGTTTCTCAGAGTCCATAGTCTCTCATGCTTCATTCCCCTTTCTGATTACCCCCCCTTCTTTATTCCTTTCTTCCCTTACCGATCTTCCTAGTTCTTATGTTCCATAGATGAGAGAAATCATATGATAATTGTCTTTCTCTGCTTGACTTATTTCACTTAGCATTATCTGCTCCAGTGCCGTCCATGTTGCAGCAAATGTTGAGAATTCGTTCTTTCTGATAGCTGAGTAATATTCCATTGTATATATGGACCACAACTTCTTAATCCAGTCATCTGTTGAAGGGCATCTCAGCTCCTTCCACGATTTAGCTATTGTGGACACTGCTGCTATGAACATTGGGGTGCATATGGCCCTTCTATTCACTACGTCTGTATCTTTGGGCTATCTTTGGGGTAAACACCCAGTAGTGCAATGGCTGGGTCATAGGGTAGCTCAATTTTTAACTTTTTAAAGGACCTCCACACTGTTTTCCAGAGTGGCTGTACCAACTTGCATTCCCACCAACAATGTAGGAGGGATCCCCTTTCTCCACATCCTCTCCAACAATTGTTGTTTCTTGCCTTGTCTATTTTTGCCATTCTAACTGGCGTAAGGTGGTATCTCAGTGTGGTTTTGATTTGAATTTCCCTGATGGCTAATGATTTTGAACATTTTTTCATGTGTCTGTTAGCCATTTGTATGTCTTCATTGGAAAAGTGTCTGTTCATATCTTCTGCCCATTTTTTATTTGTTTATTCGTTTCTCGTGTATTGAGTTTGAGAAGTTCTTTGTAGATCTTGGATACCAGTCTTTTATCTGTAGTGTCATTTGCAAATATATTCTCCCATTCCGTGGGCTGCCTCTTAGTTTTTTTGACTGTTTCCTTGGCTGTGCAGAAGCTTTTTATCCTGATGAAGTCCCATATGTTCATTTTATCTTTTGTTTCTCTTGCCTTTGGAGATGTGTCATGAAAAAGGTTGCTTTGGCCAATGTCGTAGAGGTTGCTGCCTATGTTCTCATCTAGAATTTTGATGGACTCCTGTCTCACATTGAGGTCTTTCATCCATTTGGAGTCAATTTTTGTGTATGGTGTGAGAGAGTGGTCAAGTTTCATTCTTTTGCATGTAGCTGTCCAATTTTCCCAGCACCATTTATTGAAGAGACTGTCTTTTTTCCACTGGATGTTTTTCCTGCTTTGTCAAAGATTAGTTGCCCGGGCTTAAAGTTTTAAATCAAATCTAAAATTAGGGACAATTTTTCATGTTCTTCTGGATTTCTTGGTTTGATTGAGTAACAGTAAAATCAATGTTTATGAATTGTACCACCCACATCTTCCACTGTTAAGGGTCAAATAAAGGAAATATTCTTAGGATTTTGTGGCAGGTTCATCCCATCAGAGCTAATAAAGAAAATAAATATGCAGACTTCAAGAGTGCTAGGTCTAGTATAAAAATGCGGAGGTCTTGAATAATGGTAGTAAAGTGTGTAGGCAGAAGAAATCTCTGCTAAATGGAGTATAGAGTAGAGGAGAAAAAGAGAGCCCATGAGGCCTTGATAATGAGCATCTCTGTATTTATAAACTAATAAAACTCCGGTACTAATTGATGCTAAGGATTTTTATTGAGAGCATGCACTGACTTTGATCAAGTAGCCAAAGAAAATGCCTTTCACAATTAAAATTGCATTAAAATTAGAAACCATGAATATAAGTAATTTTAACAATCTAAAATGTAGAAAACATTTCAAATAATTCGGAGACACTATACTGGTATTTATGTAGAAAGTCTGTACTTTAGTTGTTAATGATAAGTATGGCTTATATGACGTTTCTCTTTTCCTCCCTATTATCTGAAGCCATATTTTATTGCAAGGAGAAATATTGGCTGATCAAGTACTATTTCACAGATTTGGCCACATTTTCTAGAGTGGAACCTTAACCAGGCGGGATTGGTCAAAAGTCTAGTTAAGTTATTTTCTTTTGATTCTTCTCTTTGGCCATGATGATATGGATTTGTCTCATTACATGAAACTGAGACTATTAGATTTAGGCTTGGTGTAAAAGTGGGCAATATAAGCTGTTTTGTCTGAGTATCAGTTAACTAAGGTTAAGTTATGTTGTCATAAAAAGAATGAAAAAAATCTGCGATGGCTTTTGTCATTTATGTTCACTCCAGGACCGAGGCTAAAATAGGATCTGTCTCTTAAACACTCTCAGTCTTGGGAAAAGAAAGAAGACTGTGGTAAACTATGTGTTGGCCTTTAACATTTCTGCATTGAAGTAATATAGGTCATCTCTGCTTACCTTTTCTTTTTTTTTTTNTTTATTTTAATGTTTTTTTATTATATTATATTAGTCACCATACAGTACATCCCTGGTTTCTGATGTAAAGTTCGATGATTCATTAGTTGCGTATAACACCCAGTGCACCATGCAATATGTGCCCTCCCTACTACTCATCACCAGCCTATCCCATTCCCCCACCCCCTCCCCTCTGAAGCCCTCAGTTTGTTTCTCAGAGTCCATAGTCTCTCATGCTTCATTCCCCCTTCTGATTACCCCCCTTTTCTGCTTACCTTTTCTTAACTGAAACAAGTTACATGTCCAAGTCTGATATTAAAGGGTGGATATATAAAATCCTTTAGAATGATGAAGAAAATAATTTTGAACAATATAATTAGGACATCAGCAAGATGGTGAAATTGGAGGCCCCATTCTCATATGCCCCATAGCAACAATAATGTAGCAGCCATCAACAGATAAAAGTGGCTTGTGGGAACTTTGAGATCCAAGTAGGAGGTTATGAAGCCCTGATGGAGCCCAAAACTGAGGAGGGCTGTTTTAAGAAAGCAGGTCTGTGCCCAGGTGGCAAGCTTACTGACAGTGGTTGCAGCTGTAGACCCAGAAACAGCTCTGTCTCCCTGTGGAGTTGGCTACAGTCCCATTTGGCCTTGGTCTTACCACCAGCGCCATCCACCGTGGGACCTGGGAGAAGTCATGTCTGTTGGTGCCTTGAGTAATATGCTTGCTGGCCTCGATCCCCTGTGTGGATACTGAAGCAACCTGTGAGGCAACATGGAAGAGCCATTGCTTTAGTCTCTTTTTAATTGAACTATTTTGTACAATGGATAAGATCTATTAAACACAAGCTTAATTGATTCAATATCTTTTCCATGAATTAAATTGCCCTTTCTTGCTCAAAGATCTGTTTTATCTGGTACTGGATGGAGAGAAGAATCAGTTTCATATTCCAACTTTCCATACGTATTTCTGTAATTTCTAGAATACTTCTAATTTCTTCTTATGTTTTCTTGCAATTATTTTCTAAATTCATTTCTTTCTAGTAATACTTTGTCAAATGATACCCATGGCAACTTAGAAGAACTCCTTATATCTTGTTTCCCAGCCTCTTTGAATATAGTTAAAAGCTTATTCAAGAATGTTGCCTGCCTTCCAAGTTATCGCAAGTGATGCTTTTTACAAAATGTTTTACCACTGAATAATACAAATTACTGCCCTTCCAGCCTCTAATAATAGTTCCTTCATCATCCAATATGAAACCTGAAGCCAAAACTGTGTACATGTTTATTTTGAGCCACTTTCTGTACTAATCAGTCCACATATATAATTGACTCATAGCTTTTTTTAATACATAGGTTTTTCCAGACTAGATAAAAGCAGTTTTCACATTGTCCTACATAAATCTATAGTTCTATAGGTGGCTTACTTGTTGTTGTTGTTGTTGTTTTTCTCAGTCATATGTCCTTCAGAATTCATGAACACTAGATGGTCAAGGACATGGCTTTAATAACACCTGAATCCCAAACCAGAATTCCCGAGGAGATTCAGATGCTAGTGAATTCTGTCAGTGACTTTTGAGGGAAGGTTTAAATCCACAGATAGAATAAATGAAAACAACTGCTGTTTAAAAAAAAAATGGCACTCACTTTGATCTTTTAAATTAATTTTGGAAATATTTTAATTTTATTTTACTTTATTTTTTAATTTTATTTTCTTANATGGCACTCACTTTGATCTTTGAAATTAATTTTGGAAATATTTTAATTTAATTTTACTTTATTTTTTAATTTTATTTTCTTATTTTCAGAGAGGGAGGGCGGAAGGGCAGAGGGAGAAAGAGAGATTCTTAAGTAGGCTTCACACCCAGCACAAGGCTCCATCTCACAACCCTGAGATTATGACCCGAGATGAAATCAGAGTTGGGCGCTTAACTGACTAAGCCCACCCAGGTGCCCCTTAATTTCATTTTAAAATTGAGGCTTAAAATGAGACCATGGCAACCATCTCCTTTGTAAAATAATTCATACTAAATCAGCTAATTGCTTATTGTATTAGACATTTGCAAGTATAAGGAATGCTCCACATTTTCCTCTTTTGATACTTAGTGGAAAATGTTTACTTCATGTGTTTTCGTCATGTACAGTGACATAAAAATACACCAATATTAATTAAAACTTAATTTTCACAATAATCTTAGAGTTAGGTATCATTATTACCATTCTAGTTTGACAGATGAATAATTTGAAATACAGAATGTTTCGATGTCTTGCACATGGATAACAGGAAGAGAATTCTTTGTCTCCAGAGCTCTAGAGACAAACTCTTTAACTAATCCATTACATTGGACTGCCTTTTTAAATATATTAATGGATACCTATTATTTTCTTATAATCATTAGGAAATAAGATAAGCATTACTGAAAGTAACTATTACACATACTCAATAAATATTAAATTTTATACAACTAAATAGCCCCACATTTAACAGTACAATTTAGCTCTTGTTTATTAACTGTACATTACACAAATGGATGAATCAGTGATTATAATCTAAGCCAACAAATACAATAAAGAAGTTCAGCATTTTTTATTTAATAGATAATAAATGTTCTTATATATATTTTAAGGATTTATTTATTATTTATTTATTATTTGAGAGAGAGGGGAGAGGCAGCAGGAGAGGGAAAGAGACAACCTCAAGCAGACTCCCCACTGAGCATGGAGCCCATTGTGGGGCTCGATCTCACAACCCTGAGACCATGACCTGAGCTGAAATCAAGAGTTGGATGCTTAACTGACTGAGCCACTCAGGTGCTCCAAAATGCTCTTATATTTTGAGAAAAACTTTTTTGTTGGTATAAGGCTTGTTTGCATTAAAGTAAATGAGACAATAAAAAATGAAAAACAGAAGTTGTTCTGAATGGGAAAATAATTGAAAATTATCTATTGTTTTAAAAATTAATACAAAGATTATTTTGGAATTTCCATATCTAAGAGCCTGAAAATAGCTATAAATCAATTTTTTTAGTCTTCTGAGAATTTAATACTTTGAGTTTTCTAAAATTATCATCTTATTTGTTATACTCATCCAGTTATCTGACAGATAATGGCTTTTTTTCAGATTGAGAAGTATCTGTGGGTGGCAATAGTGAATGACAGATTGATATAATGAGGAACTAAATGATTTCAAGAGACTCTGGTTTGCCTTGAATCATTCATATGTGGTGCCACACTATTCAGAAATTAATGCTATTCCATAAATGAATAATGATTTAAATGTATTCAATAATTGTTAGTGCACAAGCATTTTTCCTGTCATTTAATCAAAAAAATTGATGTGACTTTGGCTAGTCTCATGTTCTTTTTTAAAGTTATTCAAAGTAGATACTGACAAAGAAACAAAAAAGCTATTTCTAATATGTAATACATCATGTAAATTAAATAGCAATATGCACATTTTCCAACCCTGATGTCCTGAGATTAATAAAAAGAACATTTTTAATATTAGGGTCTGTAAGGATGTTTGTCTCTGGTGAAAGTCACTGTTAAATATGATGAAATTGATTATGTTAAATGTAATATATAATTCATACAATTAATTATTTTTCCAAGTACAAAATTAGTCCTTTCCATTGTTCAATAAAAGACAAAAATCAAATGGAAAGTCAGATACCAATTAAGTGCAATTTAAGAGAGAAACACGGTGCAGATGCTATGACTTGGGCACTTATTTATTTATCAAACATTTGTGCAATGCCTATTTTTTTTTTGCCAGTCCAGAGAAAGTATTGATGATACAGAAATAAAATCATCATCATCATCATCAATATCATCATCATCATCTCTCATTGAGGAATTTTCAGAGAGTCTGAGAAGTTTAAAACCATGGTACAATGAGATATTCACCGTGATAAAGGTGTATGTAAGTTTCCACAGAGCATAGGGATATGTCTAGCCCTGGTTTTGGAGGGAAAAGGGGCCATTGGACTATTGTAACTTTGTGTATGTTAATACATCTAATCTTCTGATTTATTTGGATATGTCCATCTCTACTCCACATGGTTCTTAGAAGACTCTCAGTTACTGCATTGCTTTACACCTAGGAGTAAACCTGTGGCCTAAGAGTGCCAAGAAGCATCCTTCAATTCCAAGGACATCGTATTTGGGTCTAAGATAGTCAGGCTATAAAAGTCTTCCCTGATGTTGGGATTGAGACATGGGCACTGGGACAGAAATGACATTAACAAGCCAGAATGATATGAATGTGGGTTTTCCAGCAGTGATATTGCCCACACTAGGAAAAGAATGAAACCAAGCAGAGACCAGCAAAGACAAGAGGTCCAGAGGAGGAGCCTTCTGATTGACACTTAATTCCCTAAATTAATTCACAGAAGTAACCAGGCAGAAGCGAGCTATGCCATAAAGATAGAGAAACAAGTTTCTTAAAACTTGAGCTCTGATTTCAAACCCAATCTGTGCTTTATAACTAGTTTGTGTTTCTACTTATAATTGAAGGTGTCTTGCTATTATTATGGATGGGAATAAAAAGATGTAACCTTCTTAGAGGTAGAGATATTTAAGCTAAAAATTGAAGGATGTGGGCAAGTATGCTTGGTAACTGAACACAGGTGACCAGTTTGTATAAATTACTAAGAAAGAGTAAAGCACATTCAGAAAATCATGTAGGTTGAGGCATTCTATAAAAGATAGGCAAGGTCTAGTTCTTGAAAGAATTTTGATACAATGTTGAGAATTTGAAATTTATGTTGAAATTATTAGGAAGATCTTAAAGGATTTGAGGTGGGAACTCAAATTATGAGAATTGGTTTTTAACAATGATCTCACTGGAACATGATAGAGAACAGTGTTAGAGTCAGGGAAGCTACTCAGAATTCTGTTGCAATTCACACAAGAAGTAACAAAGGCTTAAATGAGAGCATTTGTCACGACATTTTAGTAGGTAGAATCTACAATATTTGGGGCTAACACCAGGTGTGGAGTGGGAGAAGAGCTTAACTTAACAAGTTTTCTGACTTGGGGGATACAGTAGCTGATGTGTCATTCATTGAGATAAGGGTATGAAGAAGAAAACATATATAAATAAATAAATTGTATATTCCAAGTGATATACATATCAGTTTAAGTGGAAACCTGCATTTCAATTACTCTTTTAGTCACCACCTTCCATAGTAATCCCTGTGAAGTCTCCATCTAAATACATTTGGCATTTCTCAAACATCCCGCAACAGCTATCACATGTTTACAGCCAATTCCCTTCTGAAATGTCCTCCTTTTGGCCTCTTGCATCAAATATTCCATAAATGCCAAGTGTGGTTTCCATTTTTGGATACAGCAATATCCCAAGAGATATAGCTACTGTGACTTCTGCCATAAATAACTTTCTCCAGTCATCCGTTTTGCTTCCTCTGGACTGTGCTGAGTCTTTCAGCAACTGCCAAACTGCACTGAACACTTCTGTTCCTGCCAATGTTCTGGATTCCTTCGATACCGATTGAAGCAGCTTTTTTGTACAAAAGCCACGCTCTATTTGATGTGGAAGTGAAAAGGCGGCGCTTTCTCCCTTGAGAGCCTGATTCTTCCACTTGAGCACAAAAGTATTGCTCACAGCACCAGCGGCTTACAGAGGTTTAGTAAAAAGGCTTTTTCCATTTTACTTACCAGCTCTACTCTCTCCAAATCTGGACCTGGGCTATACACAGTTTTGAATGACAACCACCAAGTCGCGCCCTTGTAATGTTAGGCACTGCTGTTTAACCAGCTTGTTTGTTTGGATTTCTCTGCCTTAAAGACTAAATCTTACAGAGGACCCTCAATCAAATGAACTTACGTTGCCAGTTTGCCAGACATGCTCACAACTGTCCAATCCTCCTATTAACCCTCAGACTCCTGAACATTATGACGTGAGCATGTTTACGTACGTTCCACGCTATCATACAAAGCACTTTTCCCCAAGGGACTGGAATTAATTTCTCACAAATGTGTTAAAGATGGTCTTAATAATCCCGACAGACAAATTCTTAGATCATGAAGGTTGGACTGCGGCTTTTGTAAGTTGACGTGTTCTATAAAATCATAAATAGTACTTTCCCCAGAAGACATCTGAATAAATTCCTGAATAAGCAGTTTTTCTCTGTTCTGCTATAATAATCATGTTGTCTTAAAATATTTTAGAGGGAAGTTGTATAGATTTCTCCTTTATAGGATCTCAGTTATATTTTGAACTATTAAATTCAACGACACAGTAAGAGGATTTCATTTTGAAAATTGCTGAGGACGATAGGAATAAGGAAGTCCAATGTAGTCTGCCCAAGTCGATTCAATTTTAACTAAACACACTGTGTCCCAGATCTCTTCACAGCACTGGCGGTGCAGCAAGAGAGAAGGAATGGCAAGACCTGGCTTCGGGCTTACGTCCTAGTGGACTTGATGTGACACTCACATTCTACAAATATATCAAACCTAGGGTTCAAGGAAAATTAGCTCATGCTTACATGATGTAAAAAGTTATTTAAATTCCAATTTGTGAAATGACCAATTCCTTCCTGCGCTTTCAGCATACCAATGTAGAGATAGGCTCGATAAGACAGAGGAAAAATGAATTTCATTGTTATCTCTGATATTTAGCTAAGCAATTCCCAATAAACTCAATTACAGATCCATTACTTTATTGTCACTCATAGGTAAGTGACAATCATGTCTCTCTAATATTTTATTAAAATAAAATTCTCAGGTTGCCTGCATAGCTCAGTTGCTTAGGCATCGACTCTTGATTTTGGCTCAGGTCATGATCTCAGAGTTGTGAGAACAAGCCCCAAGTTAGGCTCTATGTTGGGCATGGAGCCTGCTTAAGATTTTCTCTCTCCCCCTCTGTCCTGCCCCCCACCACTTGCACATACTCTCTCTCTAAAAAANCTCTCTCTCTCTCTCTCTCCCTCTGTCCTGCCCCCCACCACTTGCACATACTCTCGCTCTAAAAAAAAAGATTAAAAAAAAGAATAAAAAATTAAAAATTCTCATCTAATTGAAAGCTTTTCTCTCCCTGCAGGTTAGGCCTATTTATGTAACTTGTTCTTTTACTCTTTTCCCTCCATTCACACGCTGTGTCTGGCCACTTGAAAGCTGGAGCAGGTAGCAGGGAAGAGAGGCACAAGAGAAAAGTCCTATGTAACTGGAAGAGTTTTCATCTGCTTTTGGTGCCCTGAAGATAGTGTATTCTAAAATTCTAAATGCCTATTCTTTACTTCCTGAGGTGCTTTTGAGAGTTTTATTTTATACCTCCTCTAGTCTGTGAATCTTTCAGCTATAGTTTCCTTGAAGTGAGAGAGCTCATCCTTTGTAACAAACAAACAATGAATTGGACATGGTCATATTTCTGCTTTCCCAGTTCAATGGCTTCCTGTTACTCTTAGATAAAATAAGAATCTCTCACCGCTGCCTCTAACACCAGTGTTACCTGCCCAAACATCCTCAACCTACCATGGGTACCACCTTGTTCACACTGCTTATGGGGTATAAAGACACATCGCTTTTTGCCAGCCTNCTTATGGGGTATAAAGACACATTGCTTTTTGCCAGCCTCATACTGTCCCACTCTGTGGTTCCCTTTGCTTGCTGTCATCTCCCCCTGTATTTTTCAATCTTTCAATTGTCAGTTTAAATACTAGCAAGTTAGAGAAGAGTTTTAATGAAAGCATCATCTAAGTCAGCATAACCCTTTATTTTTTATTTCAACACATTAATTTGCAAATGTATTTTATTTGTTTGTTTGTTTTCTAACTCATTTCACCACAATATAAGCTTCAGCATGTCATGAGATTTGTGTTCATTTGTTAATTAGCAATTACTTAATAATAAGAATTCATCATTGATATTTAAGAGGAATATTTAGCTCTGTTTAGTAGAAAATGTTGCAGTATGTTATATGAAAATATAGAAAGATGAAATACTTACCTGTAGTTAACATTTCATATGTTGCCAAATAATCCATGTGTTCTCTGGAAATGGAGCTTAAAGATATAGTTGTAATTTAAATATGCCACACTTACTCTTAACCATGTTCAGCATATACCGAAATAAGAGACTATCCTATTTTGTTTGTTTCTCATGGCTTTTCTTCTTCTCCTNGTAAGAGACTGTCCTATTTTGTTTGTTTCTCATGGCTTTTCTCCTTCTTCTTCCTCTTCTTCTCCTCCTCCTAAGATTTATTTATTTGAGAGAGCAAGAGAGAGTATGTATGTGCAAAAGTGGCGGAGGTGGGGGGTAGGATTGGGGGCAGGGAAAATCCCAAGCTGGCTCCACACTGAGCATGGACCTGAGCCAAAACCAAAAGCTGGACACTTAACCAACTGAACCACCCAGGCACCCCAGTGTCTCATGATTCTAAAGTAAAACTCTACTATCAAATATATGCCTTATAATGATAACACTTCAGTTAAGTTTAATTAAGTTTAAGTTAAATTTGGTTGTTAGCACTTTATTTAAAAGTACGTTTCTGCTTGTTACAACTTTATAAATTGGTGTTCCAAAGCGAACACTCACAATCCATGAAAAGTTAATTAGGTCACTGTTTTATTAACAGGTTCTATCTCTCTAAACATCTATTTTTACTTTGCAAACATAAAAAGTCCTGTCTTCCAAAATAACTGCTATTAAAAAATTTTAAAGAAAAGTATTATGCAATTAGAATAAAAGTTCAACCATATAGAAAAATTGACAGAAACATTTTAAGTAAAAGAAAATAAAAATGAACACAGATAGAAATTGTCCTATCCCTAGAATGTAATAAAGACTATGCAATGAATTCAAACATCTTAATATTTAATTAATGCATTGATATATTTTACTTATGTGTTACTAATGCAATAATGGCTTATTGAAAGGATTTTTTAAAACAATCAATCCATAGCTATACTACGTCTTACTTTATCTCTACGCCTAAAGTCACTTGAATTCATCCCTATCTCTATGAAGTATCTTTCCACAAAGTTAAAAAAACCTTCATTCTTTTTTTTTTAAAGACTTTATTTATTTATTTGAGAGAGAGAGAGAGCAAGAGAGAACATGAGCAGGGAGGAGAGGGCGAAGCAGGCTGCCTGCTGAGCAGGGATCCCGGCATGTGGCTTGATTCTGACCTGAGCCGAAGGCAGATGCTTCGACTGAGCCGGCCAGGTGCACCTAAAGCCTTCATTCTATATACAAAAGAAAAACTTGGGGCGCTCCCAGAAGAAAGAGGAAGTAATAAGAGGAAGGGCTACTTCCCTCTTTATAAGGAAGGAATTTGTAAAATGGCATTTGTCGATAACTTGAAAGACATGTAGAGGTAAGACAGAGTAAAGATGAGTTGGCAGGAACAAATATGTTCATTAGTTAGAATTTAAACGAAAAAAAATTTCAAAAATCCTAAAGGAAAAGATCCCGATGTTTTAAAAAGGCTAATTGACAAGAAGATTTGGAGTTATTAAGTAGCTTTTGATTAATTGCGTATGATCAGCTTGAAGAACATTTTTTTTTTAAAGATTTATTTATTTGAAAGGGGGGAAGGGGCAGAGGGAGGGAACCTTCAAGCAGACTTCCCTGTGGTTTCAGAGCCAGACATAGGGGCTGTATTTCAGGACCCATGAGCTCTTAACCTGAGTTGAAACCAAGAGTCCAATGCTTAACCGATTGAGACACCCAGGAGCCCCCAGCTTGAAGAAAATTTAAAGAAACCTCAGTCAAGTGTGGCAGGTAGGGTACTCTCTGATGAATTCAGATTTTCAAAAGAAAACTCTGGAATGAAGCACAAAACCAATGTCCAATCTAAACAGGAAGGATAATTTGTATGTGGATAGTGTCAAGAAGACTAGTGTTCAGAATTAACTGAGGCTTGCAAAAATTTACAAGGAGAGAAATAACTTAGATTTAGCTTAGATTTTTCAATATCCAATGAGGATAAGCATATCAGATAAATATAGGCCTTTTATATATTTAATAAATAATTTTTATGGCTCCATAGCTGTGATGGTTAATTTCATGTGTCAACTTGACAGACTACGGGGATCCCAGATTAAACATTATTTCTCAGTGTGAGGATGTTTCTGGATGAGATCAGCATTTGAATCAGTGTTTCAGTAAAGTAGACTGCCCTCCTCAACAAGGGCGGGCATGATCCGATCCACTGGGGGACTAAATTAAAAAAAAAAAAAAAGGTAGAGAAAAGAGGATTTTTCCCCTGTTTCATTGTTTCAGTGGACACATCTTATCTCATCCCCTCTGGCCTTCAGACTGGGATTTTCACCGTTTTACAAATTTGTGTGAAAAATAAGAAATACTACTTTCCCTCTTAATACCATTGCATTATTTTTTATCCCTACTTTGAAACTAATTTGGCTTCTTTGTTCTTTGAGGATTGAAGGAAATCACTTTCGTGGTTGTAGGCAGAGTAGTCTAAGGTAATGATGCTTAAAACATATTTCTTTTCTATAATTCAGTTTTTCCATTGGGAAAAAATTTTGAAATAAACTGGGATGTTTTTAAGGTGAGGTTGGTTGGAAATGGAGTAAATTTCAGAACCTCTTAATTAAACATTAGGAGTCTCTATTAGGAACTGCCCCCATATTAAAGAAAAATACCATCTTCACTCTAGTTTCTGGTTTATGAAATCCTGCTACCATGTGACAATTGATATTTTCTAATTCTTATCCCCACTTTTCCTCTAATCGATACTGACAATCTGGAATATGTTGTTATTTACTAGGATATAAGGGAAGAAGCCAATAATAAATATTGTCAATTAATCTTAGAATCCAGTGCACATGTAGAGGGGCAGAAGATACCTAGAAGACACAAGAAGATGCAGACATTTCCTAGTTACAGATGACTTTTACAGCGGTGACTTGACTTCTTTATACCATCTCAACTTATTATACCCTTCATATCCTTATCATGATGTGTTGCTGTGTCTTTTTCCCTTTTTTACCCATTTTTTTTCATTTTTCATTTGTGAGCCTTAATTTTTTTCAGCTTTATTGAGGTGTAATTTATGGATTAAAATTGCAAGATATTTAAAGGCTACATGTGATGATTATATATATACATATAATGAAAAAATTCCTCCCATCAAGTTAATTAACATATTCATCAGCTCACATATCCTCCCTCCTTTTCTTTTAGTGAGAATATTTAAGTTCTACTTTCTTGGTAATTAATTACACAATACTTTGTCTTCAATTACAGTCACCACGTTATCAATTAGATTCTCAGACCTTATTCATCTTATAGCTGAAAGTTTGTACCGTTTCAGCAAATTGCCCTTATTTCTCCCACCCCCAGCCCCTGGCAACTACTTTTCTACTCCCTGTTTGTATGAGTTCAATTTGCTGTGTGTGTTTTTAGATTCCACATATAGGTTATACCATGTGTGTTTGTCTTCTCTGGATTATTTCACTTAGCATAATAACCTCCATGTTCATCCATGTCGATGTAGATGACAGGATGTCTTTTTTTAAGGTTGAATAATATTTTGTTTAATATTATATTTTCTTTATAATATATCTATCAGACACTTAGGTTGTTCCCATACCTTGGCCATTGTGTAGAATGCTGAAATAAACATGGGAGTACAGATATCTCTTCAACATAACGGTTTTGTTTCCTTCAGACATACATCCAAAAATGGAATTCTTGTAACATATTCTGTTTTTATTATTTGGAGGAACTTCCATATTGTTTTCCATAGTGGTTGAACCAATTTACACTTCCACCAACAGCGTATAAAGGTTTTCTTTTCTTCACATCCTCACCACCATTTGTTAGCTCATGTCTTTTTGATAATAGTCTTGCTAACAGATATGAGGTGATAACTCATTGTGGTTTTGATTTGCATTTCCTTGATAATTAATGATGTTGAGCACTTTTCATGTACCTGTTGGCCATTTGTATGTTGTCTTTGGACAAATTTCTGTTCAGGTCCTTTGTTCATTTTTTAACTGGGTTTTGTTTTTTGGTTTGGTTTTTTGCTGTAGATTTGTATGAGTTTCTTATTACTTTGAATAGTAACTCCTCATCAAAGATGTGGTTAGCAAATATTTTTGTCCATTTTTTAGCTTACCCTTTCATTTTGCTGACCGTTTCCTTTGCTTAGCGGAAGGTTTTTAGTTGTTTTATTTGTTTCAAGATATATTTTTAATTTACTTATTCTTTATGTAATTTAGACTCAGGGATCAGAGAAAATCGCTCTGAGGAATTTATAACTTTTAAAATGACCTAAAACCTCCCCCCAAAGCTTCCAGACAATAGTGGTAGGGTGGTGGAGGAGGGAAGCATTACAGACAAAAGGAACAGAAAAATGTGAAAAACCTCCGTGGGGAAAGATGTTCATCTGTTCCGAAAAACCAGAATAGATGCTATGAGGCACTATCTAGATTTCCCCTTCAGGATGGAGGCACAGGCCTGAGCCTCTAGCCTCAATTTGGCCCCACTCTGAAGGGCCTTGCGAGCTCTAGAGCTCCCGTTTGGACCACCTTAGGCTTTGGTTTTAAATGGATCCCTGTCAACTTCTTTTGCCCTACCTTTTGCTTCCTTTACTTCCTTTCGGCTCCAATAAACCTCCAAAGCACGTGTCTCTCTCTCAAGAGTCTATTTCCAGGAAACCTGACCCAAGACAGGAAAAAATTCATTTTTACCAGAGGAGGGTTAGAAAGGTTTAGAACAGTGGGAGATGTGGGTGCAGACAAGCAAAGACGGAACAAGCCCGTGCTTAATGTAATCCATTTAGTTCTAAGTGGAGTAGAGGCCATTTGAAGGGGTTTTAAACAGAGAGCTTAGCAAATATGATTTAAAAGAATCACCCTGGACGCTGCATGGATATAAAATGGGCAAAGCTTTCTTCCTACATATGGATGTAAAATAAAGGAATTGGCATTCCTTTCCTGTCNATTTAAACAGAGAACTTACCAAATATGATTTAAAAGAATCACCCTGGACACTGCAGGGATATAAAATGGGCAAAGCTTTCTTCCTACATATGGATGTAAAATAAAGGAATTGGCATTCCTTTCCTGTCATGATGATATTACCATTTTAACACCCTGTGGTCCTTCATACTTAGAATTCTCAGNCATGATGATATTATCATTTTAACACCCTGTGGTCCTTCATACTTAGAATTCTCAGTCATTGCCTTTCTTAGAACAAGAATAAAATTATTTCATAAATGAGGTTTCAAGTTCCTTGGAAAAGGCTCAAGTTTTCTAACTCTGAATTCTCAGGAGCTATGTTTTTTTTAAGATTTTATTTATTTGAGAAAGAGAGCACAAGTGGGCATAGGTGCAGAGGGAGAGGGAGAAGCAGCCTCCCAGCTGATGCTCAGCCCATGATGGGGCTCGATCCCACGGGATCCCCCTGGGATCATGACCTGAGCACAAGGCAGCTGTTTAACCGACTGAGCCACCCAGGCGCCCCTGAATTCTCGGGAGCTATTATCACAATTCTGAAAAGATAGCAAATGCTGGATACTGAAGTTAAAATAAAAGTTGCTGTGGGCATGTGAGTGGCCAGAAAGGCATCGGCTCGCTTCAGGATGCCTCATCTGCCCTCATCATTTCCGAGAGTTCACTGCAGCTGCCTGGAGTCGGTTCCTTTGCCGAGGCAAGCATAAGGACTGAATGTATCAACACACTAAGAATAGATTTGCCTCATGAGAGCAGGCTCATATTAAGCAAGCCCCCAGAGACAGATGTTTAATGCCCAAACTTAAAGGTAGATCAGCACATTTTCTCTCCTTCAGCAAGCTATACTAAAGGCCCAAATATGACGAAGATGCTCTCTGAACATGTGCTAGTCTACAAGTCAAATTACAATCAGAAATGTGTTTGGTAAGCACAGAATCAGAAAAAAAGGAAAGTCGCTGTGATCTGAATGTGTGTAAGTATCATTCTACTGAGACAACCTGATTCATTCATATCCGAAATATGGGTTTTTCTGCTTATTAAGACCAGACAACAGGTATTTTGGTGGTTAAATAAAAATGTGCAAAATGTGCTTTCCTGATGTTTCCAGATTCAAGCAGAGTCCTCATTAAAGAAATATTTTTTTCTTAATTACGTTAATCACCCTAATGAGGTTTTAGTCAATTCTTGCTAGAGTAATTTCATGGCTTTAGAATGATTTTCCCCTATCTCTGACATGACTCTGTTTATGATAATTTAATAATTTAGCTCAAGATGTTTATATTATTTCTGTTATTTCAGGAAAGGGAAGCTTTTTATTTGGGTAGAAGCTAATTTTTGTCATTTTTTAGAGCTGTGTAGTGATCACACTCTAATAGTTGAGAGTGACAATTCTATTGTATAGTAAACAATATTTTTTGAAATCCTTTGTTAGGAGCTAATATTGGGTAATGATATTGATTACTCAAATAGAAGAATGAGGAAACGAACTTCTCTACAGAGTAGCACGCTGTTTATTGAACATTAATTGTCTCAATTCGTTAGTAGTTAAGAAAGCACAGAACCACCTATGCAAAGACTTACAGATATGCATAGATTGAAAATATGGCATCCAGAAAAACTCTTGAAAACTATGCAGTTGATCCTCTTTGCTTCTAAATTCCCTTTTATCACAAGAGTGAGAATATTGATTGCTATATTATAGTGTATATATTAATGCCAAGTAATAATTAAATTATCTAATATAGTTATTCTATTACCAAGTTGAAAATAAAGTTGAATTTCATCTTGTAAGCTTAGACGAAATGGTTTATTCTCGACAAGGTCAATCATGAATTTGGACAAGTTAAGTATTTCAATGATAAACTTTAATTTTGGCCAGAGATTAAAGAAAAAATAAAAGAAGTCCCCAGGGAAAGAAAGCAGCAGGAAGAATAGCAGTGTGGTGGAGTAGAAGAAATAAGACATAAAAGACTCCAGTTGTATAATGACTGGGTGACCTGGAGTTATCTAGTATTTCTGATTGCTAGATTCCCCAATATAAAAGAAAGATAATAATATGTGCTCCATCCAAACACTTGCCTATTGTGGCTGGTTGAAATAGTGTAAGTGAAAATAAAGACTCCTACAAATGTTAGTGAAATGCATTACTATTATACATTTTTAATGTATATATTGTACATTATTATACTAATAAAAATAAATCATTTCTAATATAATAATAGTATTCACAATATTTTTACTCATAACAATGATGATTAAATTAGGACATCTTGATTATCACAACTCCAAACTTATTTAGTGAAACGAAATGAAACTAGAATAAGTAGAAAGTAATTCTTTATTAACTCTTTCTTAATCATTAAACCAAATACTTAAAAATTAACCTTCTTGCTTCTTGTTTTCAAAATCAGACTCTATGTTGACAAGCATATTTATAATAAAAGTGAAAAATATTTGTTTCATTCTTTTTGCCATTTGTCTTGGCTTTATTTTTGTTCACTTTAAGATTAAAATTCAAGTGCAGGGGGGCGCCTGGGTGGCACAGTGGTTAAGCGTCTGCCTTCGGCTCAGGGCGTGATCCCGGCGTTATGGGATCAAGCCCCACATCAGGCTCCTCCGCTATGAGCCTGCTTCTCCCTCTCCCGCTCCCCCTGCTTGTGTTCCCTCTCTCGCTGGCTGTCTCTATCTCTGTCGAATAAATAAATAAAATCTTAAAAAAAATAAAAAAATAAATAAAATAAAATTCAAGTGCAGGGTGCAACACTGGGTCCGGCACTGATCCGACAAGTTTAGCTGCAGGAGAATGAACAGTGAGGTACTGAGAGATGGAGGGATCTTGGATTGGTTTGATGGTGCTTGGTGAGAAGACAAGCTGCCGTNTAAAATAAAATTCAAGTGCAGGGTGCAACACTGGGTCCGGCACTGATCCGACAAGTTTAGCTGCAGGAGAATGGACAGAGGTACTGAGAGATGGAGGGATCTTGGATTGGTTTGATGGTGCTTGGTGAGAAGACAAGCTGCCGTATGAGGCTGTTGCAATACCACTGAATGAGCTTCCTGAACTTGAACAGGACAATGGTGGCACCCCAGAATCCGTTAAAGAACAAGAAATGGAATGAACCAACTCAGCCTTATAGTAACTCCATGAGAACCTTCCCCCCAAGGATACTAACACCTGGCTCCTTTTTCATGGATGGATATTTTAAAAATACACAGATACAAAATATTTTCTTCCAGTCTCCTATTTCAGATCTGTCAGAGATAAATCCTCACTGAAAAAAATACACGCACTTAATTTGTGGCAGCAAAGTGCAATGTGAAAATACTCACCAGAATGAGAAATGATTGAGATTTTTCAGGCGTACAGAATATTTGGCCACTTGAACCTAAAGTTCTTCATTCACTAGCTTGTGTTTGAATGTAACTGGTTAAACATTTGGTGTTAATTCTGATTTTGCTTTAGTATCAGGGTCTAACTCTTCCCAAATACTTATATATGTCCTGTGACACAGGTGATTGAAGATACGAGAGGGAAGGACAAAGACAGAGGAAGTCAGATGGAAGGAGATTGCTAACTTCTCATATGCTGCCACTCTGAGGAGATTCTGAGTGGCAACGAGTAGCACCTGCAGGTATGTGGAGAACCCATTCACTGATTGCTGGGATTCCTAAGATTTCCCATGGTGTTTTCAAACTTTGGATAAATTCACAGATTAAAAGTTATCTGGCAATTAGCTCTGCTCTCCCTACAAGTTAATTTGGTGCCACCGGAAAGGACCTTTGGCTACTTGGGCCACTAGTTTTACCCAATAACAAGATTTCGTATTTCTGAAAACACTTTCAGATATAACAGAAACACCACAAAGTCAGTATTTAGTTACACATTTGTATAGGGACTTTTATTTTGAAAAACACATTCATGAATATTTATCTCCTGGAATTATTTGCCTCTGTTAAGTGGTATCTCTTGTTTTCTTACCTACATTGTGTGTGAACTCTGGAAAGATGTCCTGGCTTATCTTTCTGCATCCCTCACTAAAAAACCCAAAACACTGAAAAATAAATAAATAAAATAAAATTCAAGAGCAAAACGCCTGTTCATTTTTGGTCCCCCATTTTCTGCAGGCACACTGATGTCAACTTTAATACAAATGTGGAATGGATTTGTTTTATACAGCTTTGCTGCCAAATGTAGTGGATACAAAGACTTTCCTTCTTGGTTCACTGCTTATGTATAATGCAAATTCTGTGATAGCTCAGCAAGATATCATAAGGCATAAATGTCAGATTGATTCAATTGATAGTATTTGTAATGTTGGATTTTCTTGCATTTGAAAGCATAGATGATGAGATGCTCAAAACATGGCTGAGTCAAGCAATCTTCCATAGAAATGGTTCCATCAACATTGCTACGTGATTATTCCTCTAGTGTCACCTCACATAACCACCACCAAAATAAGCTTTCCAAACACATTTCATCCTGGCACTCTGCTGTTTAAGGAGCTACGATTGATCTATACTGCTTACCACTTCAAGTTACGAATCCTATTCCTTTTATTTATTGAGTCAACAAATATTTATTGAGCTCCTACTATAGGATGAAACCATTCTAGGGACTAGAAATACAGTGGTGAACAACACAGAAATGCTCAACAGCCTTGCATCCCACTTATCTGATTCTCTAGATTCTATACCTAGGATACTAACTCAAGTATTATAGTTATTCCATTGATTCTTTGTATATCCTGACTGCTCTGCACTTACAAAATGTAGATTGTTTTCAGTTCCCTGACTTCTTCTTTTTTTTTTTAATGCAGCTTTATTGAGGTTAAAGGGAAGGAAAAAATTCTTCTATGACCCTTGAAATTCTTCCGGCTGGACTAATAATTAGATTTATATGAAGCAGATTAACCTGAGGAAAACAACAACAACAACAAGGTTTTATTACATGAGCACAGGGACCCGATAATGAAATTGAGAACTAAAGGAATTACCAAGGCAGGCAGTTTTTATACTTTTTAGATAAAGAGACAATAAATCTGTAAAGAATTGACAGGGCAAAGAAAACTCAACTTTGTGGGCTTCAATTAACAAGAAATTCTAAATAGAATTTGGGCTGGGGTGGTAAATTAGTAAAAAGTAAAGGTGTTGTTTATACAGCCTTCTAGGTCCTGAGTTTCCTATCTCTGGTGATAAAGGTGTTTCTGTACCTCATTGTCCAGGAAAAGTACCTTTCACAAATGGAGATTATTCCCTGCTTTCAGCGGGATTGAGGGCATTCTGAGTGTCTTTCTTGCACAGGCTGTCTCTTAAGTAACTTTTATTTAAATAATCAATACACCAAGGTGGCCCATTTTCGGGCAGCACTTGGGGCAGCACATTTTAGCCATGGTCCCCTACAAGGTACAATTGGCAAAATTGTAAGATATTTAATATGTACATCATGATTATTTAATATATGTACACATTGTGAAAGGAATCTCTCCATTAAGTTAATTAAACATCCATCACTTCATTATTTATGTTTGTGTTTGTGCGAGAGAATACTTAAGTCTACTGTCTTAGCAAATTTCCATTATACAATATAGTGTTATCAACTATAGTCAACGTGTTATGCATTAGTTCAAACTTTACTCATTTCATAGCTGAAAGTGCACCCTTTTCCCAATCTCTCCCTATTTTCCTCACCATCCCTCAGCCCTTGGCAACCACTTTCTACTCTGTTTCTTTGAATTTGATTTTTTTTTTTTTTTTTTTTTTTTTTTTTTTTCCNTTTTTTAGATTCCAGATATAAGTGATACCATGAAGTATTTGTCTTTCTGTGTCTGGCTTATTTCACTTAGTTTAAGGCCCGCAAGCTGCATCCATGTTGTTGCAAACAGGAGGATGTCTTCCTTTCGCGTGGCTGAATGATATCTCATAGGAAGCTGGGTTTTGTTGTTGTTGTTAATCTTAGTTTTTGTTTGCTCGTTTTTAGTAAAGATTGAAAATCAGATTCACAGGCTCATATCCTAAATTATTGTATGTAGACTAGTGAGAATGCGCCTCAGCTTTGTTAAAGCACACGTGAACTTGGTTATGATGTCTCATTTATAAACATTTCCTTCTCACAGAAATTGCCCAGTGAGCGGTTCTTCTGTTTTAATCTATATGCATGCAGATTTTTGTTTTTAAAATAGGGTATATAAGTGTGTAAATATTCTTAATAAGAATGACTAGAGGAAACAATTTCTTTCTCAGAGTTTTGAATATGCCATTTAGCATTTAGAAAAAAAACAACAAGCAATTGTTTTGAAAAATGAAGTTCTGACCTAGTTCTGATATTTATGTTTTAGGAAAATTATTGAACACAAAAATGAACATTTGCTTCTAGGCAACTTCAAAATACCCTTGAATTCTAATGATAAAGTGAATTTTAAAATAGTTCTGGTGAATTNGTATATTTCCACACAAAAATGAACATCTTTCTAGGCAACTTCAAAATACCCTTGAATTCTAATGATAAAGTGAATTTTAAAATAGTTCTGGTGAATTCTGAATATAGTGCTATATTGAAAAAAAACACATTTTCCAGTGTGATTAATGACCATTTTATAATCTTCACTGCATTTCTTTCTTTATGAGTAACATCTATTTCAAAATATGGCATAACTGGAACTTTCTTGTTGAATTGAGTCACTAGCCAGATATAAGCTACAAAAGAAAGTAGAAAAGAGGCAAGAAAATAAAGAATGTTGTGGAGTTAATTTCCCATAGAATTCTTTATCGGTTGAAGATTGCCAGCCTAAAAGACATACTAACTTTCCTAATGCTATGGTTCAAGGGTTTTATTTGATTGTGCTTTTAAAAACTTTCCTTGGAGCATTTATAGTACATTCCATCTTCAAAATAGTTTAAAACTGTCAACTAGCTAGTCCTCACAACACCCCTTTGAGGCAGGTAACCATTATTATTCCCATTTTGCACTTGGGAAAAAAGGGTAAAACAGTTAAAAAAGAATAGTGACTCAGCCAGAGCCCTGAAGCTGAATTCCAGCCTATTAGACAGACCTATCCTCAATCAAAGTTTTCTTTTAATAGCTACCCTTATAATCATGTAGGTTTAGTTAATTCAAATACTCACTAAGTAGCAGTTGAGCAGCAATTTGATACAACACTTCATTTCTGGATAAATTTGATTTTACATCCATAAAGTAATTATAAAGTAATACACACAGGTGTGTTTGTGCAGAAGCACAGAGATGTGCATGTGTGTGTGTGCATGTGTGTGTGCGTGCATGTGTGTGTGTGCATGTGTGTGTGCGTGCGTGTGTGTGCACACGTGTGTGTGTGTGTGTGTGTGGTCTGGAAGATGGTTGTGATGCAAAATGCAGACAAATGATCATTCATAGCAATATGTTTTAAGGTACATAAGCAGGGTGAAATAATTCAAGAAAGAGATGCCTTCTACCTAAAAATAGTCAGTGAAATTCTCAATGAGCTGGTGCCATTAGGATTCCTCATATTTTGTAAAAATCTTCACCTTTTATCTTCAGTCCTACAATTCTAGATGCCTAAATCACTTCTCCTAACTATTCCATCTGCTGCTAAAGTCAATACCCTCTCAATTCTTCCTATAAATCTGCCAAACAATTGTCTGACATCCAAACTTGGTTATATAGTTTTCCTTGTTTAAAATTCTTCAAAGGCCCTTCAACACACAATTTTGTGAAAGACATATTCTTCTTAAGGAGCCTCGGTGATATTTATTATCAGTCAAATTCAGAAAAATGGGCTTTGAAGGATAAAATCTAACTTATTTTTATTGAAGCCAACTCTCCCTATTCTTTTTCTTTATCTCCAGGTTCACTTGTCCTTGCCCACCTACCATAACAGCAATGGTGCTTTTGCACTAAGTTTTACACACCTTTATGATTCACTGGCCATGATCTACCAAAATCATTTGTTTATGAGTTAATTTCCCTACTAAGCTGTCAGCCATAGAATATAGTACTATCCTTTCAAATAGCAACTTCATAAGTACTTATTTATTGTTATTAAAAGAATGAATGACCCAGTTAAATATAGCAGTACTGTGCACTCAAAAGTATAGGGAATGTCTCAAGTAAATGTCCTTAGAGATGACAAGTTCATGACATAATTATAAAACAGCACATAATTCTGTTTGGCAGGAGCCAAGTAAAGAATAAGGACAGGGCAAGAGGGGTTATTTGGGATCAAACCACAGAGAATTTTGTATAGTAATATCTGTACCCAGTTTCCCACTTTTCCTATCACTCACTCTCTTTTTTACTTTGGTCTAAGCATTTTCTACCCCATTTTTTGAATTCAATAAAACATCTGTTATTCCTTCTAATTCAACCTGTCTGTACAGATCAGGTCATTCTGTTATTGTCACAAAATTGCTTCTTAACAGATATCTATTAACTGATTCTCATTAATTTATCCCATATACACAGACTACTAGACTAATCTCCCCACAGTACATCTCTTATCTTATCATTCTTTGCTCTAAAGAACCCTAATGATTCTCTATTATCTGCACAATACAAGCTGGGTAAATTGATTTCTACTTTTTCTTTTCCTTTATCTACATTTGTCTGAATAAAAATGAACTGCAAAAAATTATTGAACTGGGAGAAATATAATAGAGTAATGTTTCAAAAGAGTGATTATTTATCATTAAGGTACATTTATTCCTATGCCAAACTAGTTGAAGACATATCGTGAAGAGGGCAAAATTTTTAAAGAAAAAAAAATTACAAACCCAAGGTTTGAAAGGTTTATTAAGAGAATATTTAACTTCTAAAACTACTTTGGGATTAAGGCTCATTATTAGGTCTTTTGCTTCTTGGCACAAGTACTACGAGTGTTTTCAGTTAACCTATTTCACTACTTTAAATTTAAGAACACCAATTATGAAGATAGTTTTTCTGCCTATAAAATCTTTAATAGCTGTTAATCACTTCCTATTCCTTTATATGTAATGAAATTTCTTTTTTTCTTTTGCTGCTATCAACATTTTATCTTTGTCATTCAGCAGTTTGAATGTAATCGTCATGATGTGGATCACCGTGTCCCACCTGGAAGTTTTTGAGATGCTTGGATCTGTAGATCAATTTTTTCCTCCACTTTAAAATGAACTTTTAATTTTAGACCAGTTTTACATTGAAAAAAGTATTAGGAAGATAGTACAGAGAATTCCCAAATAGCACTATAGGGGCCAAGGACAGGCCGCTCCAAAATGTACCACCTTGACATATCGATTATTTTAATAAAAGTTACTTAAGAAACCATCAATGCAAAAACACTCAGACCTTCCTCTGTCCCTGTGAGAGCAGGAAATAAATCTCTCATATGAAAAATACCCCCATGTCCTAATAAGTAAAAAGAGATCCTTATCACCAGAGATAGAAACTTAAAAGCTGAGAAAGGTGTAGAAACAAAACCTTGTTTTTTTTTCTACCTCAGCTGAAATTCCGCCTAGAATTCCCTACTAATTAAAGCTCCCAAACACCTATTTTCTTTATCTTGTCAATTTCTCACAAATTGATTGTCTCATTGCCAAGCACTGTAAGAAATGCCTGCCTTGCTCGTTTCTCTGGGTCTCAGTTTCATTATTGAGCCTCTGTGTACACATAGAAAAACATCGGGGTTTTTTCTTCTATTAATTTGTCTCATTTAAATGTAATTATTAGTCCACTTGGAAGACCTTGAAGGACAGAGGAAGACTTTTTCTTTTCCTACAGCCCACACTCAGTTTCCCTTATTATTAACATCTTATATGGTGCATTTGTCACAATTAATGAACCAATATTGACACATTATTATTATTAACTGAAGTCCAAAATTTATTCAGATTTCCTGAGTTTTTCTTTAACGTTCTTTGGTTATCTCCTATTTAAGATACTATATTACTTTTAGCAGTTATGTCTCCTTCAGGCTTTTTTGTTTTGATAATTTCTTAGGCTTTTCTTGTTTTTGATGACTGACATTTTTAAGAGTTACTGATCAGATATTTTGTAAAATGTCCTTCAGATGAGATTTGTCTGATGCTTTCCCCATGATTAGACTGGAATAATACAGCTTGTGGAGAAAGAGTACGGAGATAAATTACCATTCTTATCAAATTGTATTAAGCGTATAAATTATCAATGTCATTTGTCACTGTTGATATTAACCTTGATCACCTGGGTTTAGGTAATGTTTGCAAAGTTTCTCCACTGTGAAGTTAATCTCCCCCCTCCCTTTGTGTGCTTTGGAAGAACATTGCTACAGGTAGCCTACACTTAAGGCAGGAGGAATTATTTGTCACCTGCCTGCGGGTTAGAGAGTTTACAGAAATTCTTTGAATAATGTGCTTTCAAAGTCAAATTCAGGAAGTCTTTAGCCATTGTTTATTCAAATAGTTTCTTCAGTGCCTTTCTCTCTTTTTTCTGTCCTTCTAGGCCTCCCTTTACCTCTGTGTCTTAATGCTTGCGATTGTTACACGGGTCACTGAAGCTTTGTTGATTTTACTTCAATCTCTATTCTCTGTTTTATGAATTGACTAATTTCTATTGATCAGTCTACAAGTACACTGATTTTTCTTCCGCAGTATCATGTCTACTGCTGAGTCAATCTTCTGAATTTTTCATTTTTGTTTTTGTGCTTTTTAACTCCAGAATTCCTATTTGGTTTTTTTAGCAGTTTTTTTCCTCTGTTGAAATTTCCTATTTGTGGAGTTATTATCATTATTACTTGCTTTAACTCTTTGAAGGTGTTTGTAATAACTTCTTTGAGGTCCTTGACAACCAAACCCAACATCCGTGTTGGCACAGTCAGTTTCTATTGGCTGCATTTATTCTTGAGTAGGGGTCACATTTTTGTGTTTCTTTGCACGTTTTATAATTTTTAATTGAAAACTGGAACTCTTAGATACTATAATGCACATAATATATCTGTATTCTGGGTTTTGTTGTTTCGTTGTTCTTTCTTACTTGTTTATTTTTGTTTTTTTGTTTTTTTTAACCTAGACTGGAGCTGCGGAATGTGTCCTCCTTATGGTGTATAGTTGCTAATGTCTCTGCTCAGCGTTTTCTTTTCTTCTTCTTCTTTATATTATTATTGCCCTTTAGCCTGGATTGCTAGTGGTTGCATAGATTAGTGGTCAGTGGTTTGTGCAGAGCTTATATTCAAACATTTTCATCGCTTCTGTGGCTCTCATTTCCAGAAACTTCCTGCTATTTTTTTGTTTGCCTACCCCAACTGGGACTGCTTACCCTGACTGGGACTTTTATCTTAGGACAACAAGGCTGTGTTTTTGGTTTTTGTTTTTCTCATTCTAATTTTCTACCAAGTTTGTCCCTTGTACCTGATCGCACCACAAGGTTTTGTGTCCCACCACAAATCAGTTGCCCTCTTCTAGAAGCAAAGGTTCTGCTCTCTTCCATCTTTTATCCCCGCCCCTGTAACCTCCACCTTTGTGATCTAACCAATCTGAAGGCATTGGTGGGAGGAACTTCGCACAAGTTGGCATACAGTGCTGATCTTACCCAAAGCTCTAATAGTTTTCCAAGAAT
>NC_048218.1:96673497-96754964 GCF_002007445.2 Ailuropoda melanoleuca
CCTGGGTGGCTCAGTTGGTTAAGCGGCTGCCTTCGGCTCAGGTCGTGATCTCAGGGTCCTGGGATCGAGCCCCATGTCAGGCTCCCTGCTCAGCAGAGAGCCTGCTTCTCCCTCTCCCTCTTTCTGCCACTTTGCCTACTTGTGCTCTCTCTCTCTCCATCAAATAAATAAATAAAATCTTTAAAATAAATAAATAAATATCCCATAAGCTTCCAATAATTAATTATGTATTAATTTATTTATTGGGTAGAATGTCTCATATTTTTAAATATAATTATGTCAACAATGAAATGTCCCTTGATAAGCAAATTTAGAGATATGTATGAAGACATCTGATTTGTGTCAGTATATGGAAGAAAAGTATTTAGTACTCCATAAATTTTATGTTAAATTAATAACCAATATCAACTTCAAAACTAATAACCAAATTAACAGCTGTTTTTTAATCAGAAATTTAAAAATTACAACTACTTAAATACCACACTGTTAATACTCTCAAAGCAAAGCAAAATACTCTTCATGAAAACTGTATAGCTTTACATTTTTTGTGTTTGTGGAGTAGGAGTTTTAATGCTTTTCTTTGTACCCTGACTTAGAGACTTTGCTGAATTTCTTATATGAACTAAATTAAATATAAGGACATTTAAATTGTTATTCCTCAATTAGATTGTAATGATGAAAAATTTCTTGTTTTAGTCAATACCAGAATCTAAGAGAAGATATTTTACATGGAAAAATAATAGGATAAATCATTTACAATGTTTCATTGACGCTAAAATTAGTATTTTTCCTACTTTAAAATCAAAAGAGGTTTTACAAGGTGTCTTAAAATTATAATTAGTGACCCCAGTATCCTTAAAGTGCTCTGTGATCCACTTTTCTCTGTAGGCCAGACCTTACAGTGGAAACTGTAATCACTCAATTGGAAAACCTAAATGCAGTGGGAGTAGGTGCATCTCAGAATGGCAGGGACCCAGTGGAGACACTCAGTCATCAAAGGCCAGGTGGGCATGGTTACTATAATGGGAAGCAAAGTCAAAGCAACAGTCACTACTCTGACACGTGCAGACATACGGCTTGGGCTAGTTAATCATATTGTTCCTAGAAGTAAAATAGATAGGAAGCCTGCTAAATTCTCACTTATCTACATAAGCAGAAAAGTTCTAGGTCAAATGAACAAAAGTCCAACTTGAATCATAAAAACAGAGTCATGGTCCCTCAAACAGTTCTCAAACTTGAACCAGTTTACAGATCCAGACTCCTTGTATGATGTGAAGCCTAGGTACCCTAGAGGAAGGACCCCAGTATACTACAGTAAATATAAACCATTAATCTTTCTTCCAGCTTTCCTCCAAAGATCTATGGCCTTGGACCAGGGTAACTGTACACCAGGCAAAAAGGAAATAATTTGACCTTTAGGGGACTACTGGACATTGGCTCTGATCTGACACTGATTCCAGGAGACCCAGCATCACTGTTGACCTCCAATCAGGGTACGAGTTTATGTGTCATGTGATCAATGGAGTTTTAGCTCCGGTCTATCTCACAGTGGACTTAGTGGGTCTCTGAACCCACTCTGTGGTTATTTCCTCAGTTCTAGAGTGCATAATTGGCACAGACATATTTAGCAGCTGGCAGAATTCCTACATTGGTTCCCTGACCTGTGGAGGGAAGGCTACTATAATGGAAAAGGCCAAATAGAGCCATTATAACTACCTCTACCCAGGGAAGTAATAAATGAAAAGCAGCACCATCTCCCCGATGGGATTGTAGCTGTTAGTGCCACCATTAAATCCTCGAAAATTGCAGGGGTGGTGATTCTCACCACATTCCTATTCAGCTCACTTATTTGGCCTGTGCAGAAGACAGATGGATGCTGGAGAATGACAGTAGACTATCATAAGCTTAACCAGGTGGTGACTCCACTTGCAGCTGCTATACCAGATGTGGCTTTATTGATTGAGCAAATTAATACGTCCCTTGGTGCCTGGGTATGTAGTTAATGATCTGTTATTTTTTCTCCATACCTG
The DNA here is from genome assembly GCF_002007445.2 of Ailuropoda melanoleuca. Classification (NCBI taxonomy): domain Eukaryota; kingdom Metazoa; phylum Chordata; class Mammalia; order Carnivora; family Ursidae; genus Ailuropoda; species Ailuropoda melanoleuca. The sequence continues at coordinate 96,675,528 of NC_048218.1, forward strand.
TCCATAAGGTCTACCAGAAGCAGTTTGCTTGCAGTTGGCAAGCCCAGTAATTTACCTTCACTCTACGACTTCAGGGATATATCAACCCTTGACTCCTATGTCATAATTTCATTTGGGGGATTTTGATTGTTTTTCTCTTCTGTAAAATATCACATTGGTCCATTACATTGATGACATTATGCTGATTTGACCTAATAAGGGAAAAGTAGCAACTACTCTACTCTCATTGGTAAGAAATTTGCATGTCAGAGGGCAGGATATAAATACAACTAAATTCAGGGGCCTTCTACTGCAGTGAAATTTCTAGGGGTCTGTGGTGTGGGGCATGTTGGAGCTATCCTTTCTAACATGAAGGAAAAGTTGTTGCATCAAATCCTTGAACAACCAAGAAAGAGGCAGCACTATATCTAGTAGGCTTTTTGGATTTTGGAGCCAACCTATTACTCATTTAGGTGTGTTACCCCAGCTTATCTACAAAGCACCCTGAAAAGCTGCTAGAATGGTGTGCAAAGAAGAGATGGCTCTGTCACAGGTTCAGGCTGCTTTGCGCGGTGCTCTGTCACCTGGGCCATATGATCCAGCAGACCCAATGACGCTTGAAGTATCAGTGACAGATAGCGATGCTACTTGGAGACTTTGGGAGGTCCCTACAGGAGAATTTTAGAACCACGCCCACCATCATCTGCAGATAAATACTCTTTTCTTGAGAAACAGCTCTTGGCCTCTACCAGGCTTTGGTAGAGACTGAATGCTTGACTATACACCACCAAGTTACGATGAGACCTGAGCTACTTATCATCAACTGGGTATTATCTGACTCACAAGGCCATAAAGGTGGGTGTGCATATTAAGACTCTATGATCAAAATGAAATGATACATGCATAATCAGTTTGAGTGGGCTCTGAAGGCATGAGCAGGTAACATGAAAAATTGGCCCAATTTCCCAGAGTCCCCACTCCTGTTACATTTCTTTCTTACCCCCAGCCTATACTTATGGCCTCATGGAGTATGATCAGGTGACAGAGGGAGACAAGACTTAGATCTGATTTAAAGATGGTTTTGCATGATATACAAACACCACCTGAAAATGGGCAGCTACTGCACAACAGCCGTTTCTGGAACAGTCTAGGCAAGACAATGGTAAAGGAAAATCCTCCCACTGAGCAGAACTTCAGGCTGTGTCCATGTTGTTCACTATACTTGGAAGGAGAAATGGCCAAATATGCCATTAAATATCAGTTCGTGGGTTGTGGCCAATGGGTTAGCTGGAGAGTCGGGGAATTGGAAAGAATATGAAAATTGATGACAAAGAAATCTGGGAAGAGGTATGTGAATTGACTTCTCAGAGTGGACAAAAAAAATGTTAAGATGTGTGAGCTCCATTTGAGTGCTCACAAAAGGGTGACCTCAGCAGGGAAGTATTTTAATAATCCGTTCAATGGAATGATCTGCCCTGTGAATACCAGTGTCTTTTCCCAATCACTCCTGTTATCATTCAGTGGGCTCATGAAAAAATGGCGATGGTAGCAGGGACGAAGTTATGCCTGGGCTCAGCAATATGGACTTCCACTCACCAGGTATGATTTGGCCCGTGAAATAATACCATTTCCTGGAGTGATTGGCCAACTACCTGGTAACAAGTTGATTACATTGGGATAGACATTTACTCTGGATATGGATTTGCTTTCCCTGCATTCAATGCTTCTATCAAAACTACCATCTGTGAACTTAACAGAATGCCTTATCCACCATTATAATATTCCACACAACATTGCTCTGATCAAGAATTCACTTTATAGCAAATTAAATGCAACCATGGAACTGTGCTTGTGGAATTCACAGGTCCATGTTCTGCACCATTCTGAAGCAGCTGGATTTATAGAAAGGTGAAATGACCTTCTAAAGACTCAGTTACAGCACCAGCTACCTAGGTGGTAATGCCTTACAGGGCTAAAGCAAGTTTCTCCAGAAGGCTTATGTGCTCTGACTCAGCATCCATAATATGGAGCTATTTCTCTGATAGCCATGATTTATAGACCCAGGGATTGAGGGCTGGAAATGGGTGTAGCACCACTCGCTATTACTCCTCGTTATCCACTGAAATAGTCATATGTTTGATTTGATATGTTTGATTATCCAACTATTCCTTTTGGATGTGTTAGGCAACCTATTATACATATATATTTAATATATAATTATTTATACATGTACATATATACACATATATGTATAGATAAATATATATTAAAATTTATAAATATATAAATATATATTCTTATATTAAATATATAAGTAAATATAAAAATATACAAATATATAACTAAGAATATTTATATAAATAAATATACATAGTTAGCAACAGTTAAAAAATCATACATGAGTTAAGAAAGCATATCACTAAAGGTGTTGAATAAAAGATTCTAAACTTGAAGCAGAGTGACTAGAATAGAGTATTTCTGATTTTTTTAAACATTTATTTATTTACTTAGAGAGAGAGCACGAGCGGGAGGGACAGAGGGAAAGGGGTTGAGAATCTCAGGCTGAGCACGGAGTCCATCGTGGGGGGATGGATCTCATGACCCTGAAATCACGACCTGAGCCGAAACCAAGAGTCGGACACTCAACTTACTGTGCCACCCAGGCTCCCCAAGTATTTCTGATTTTTAGATCTCCACCTTTTCTCTTACAACAGGCTATCTCCTGTTAAAAAAAATGCATCCAATCATACAATTAAAATTTATACATGGTTAATTGGAAATAAATAGCTACTCTATGGTAATAGCCGTAGTAGTTGATTCTTTAAGTAGTTGATTCTCTAAGTTGATTCTCTATATACCCCTTCCATCCCAAATGATATTCTAAGTCATTCATGGTGATCTTCCCCTTTCATTTTGCTACTACCTGGCTTAGGAATATCAATGTATAAACTATTTCTTGACAATCAAAATGGAAACAAAGTGCACTGGTTGTCTTCTGGGAAAATTTTCTTTACTCCAAAATAAGAAACACAAGAAAAAGAAAACCATGCTCTTTTTCCACTTGAGAAATCATTAAGGCATACGTAATGCCTCTCTGATCAACAAGTTAAAAGAGTAGGCTTAACAAAATGCAAAAGCAAACAATAAAGATTGCTATCTTAATTGAGAAATGGAGTTTATATACTTTGATAACATTGCTAGTTCAATTAAATGAGCTTTGGATCATAGTCATAGCCCTGGACTTCTTGTCAAGGGATAAAATAGATTATTATTATATTTTAAGCCAACTTTATTCATGGCTTTGCTCACTTACAAGTGAAATTATGTACACTTATATAATTATTTTGATATATATCTATTTGTGCATATTTTGCTCTGTTCCATACAGTATAGGACTATGTATAGTTCACTCTATACCAAAAATAAAGACTAAGGAAATTAAATATAAAAATATGCTTGCAAATTCTACACATTGGAAAAATACATTTTCAACTGAGCTCCACATTTTGATTTTGTCCTCTTGGCATACATAGATGAATAGGTCAGATTTAAAAAAATAAGTCACTGGAAATCGTGACTGCCAGAAAAAAAGTAGGTTGTTTTAGGTCATGTACAAGTAATTCACTGGCAAAGAATCAAGACAATTGGGCTCTTTTAAGGCTATAATTATCTCATATTAGTATTACAAATGTTTTGATAAAAAATAAGCATTAAGTGCCTGTAAAGTATCTGAATACATTACATGTCAAGTTTTTAAAAAGGTAATTTTAACAGTATATACTCCAGGCCGTATCAAAATTGTTACAATCATTTAGTACAGTTATCACGTAGACAACTCAAAAGCCTACAGAAACAAGTATATATACCAGGAAGTTGGCTGGGTGATGACAGAGATTTTAGAGAATGCAAGGCCCATTTAAAAGGATCATCTTCTATGTAGTTTAAGTAGAGATTCCAGTTTTCCGGAGACTTCCTCTATACTGTTACTTTGGTAGCCTCCAATTAATCACACTTTCTATTATTCATGTTATTGTGAAATCACCGTCCATGATACTCTGGAATTTGCCATAGGAGTAACTTTGACCAATGGGATATTTCTAAGTGTGTCACAGGTACAGTATTGATAACTAACAAATTCTTGTACTTAGGGGCAATCCTCTTACAATGTTTCCTTTTGGAAACCCACCACCATGATGTGAAGCAGCCCAAACTGCCAAGTGGAGAGGTCCACATGCAGAAACCAAGACACCCAGTCAATAGCCCCCCGCTGAGCTCCCAATCTTACCTCTAGACTTGGCCTCTCAACCTGTACCCCCAAGGGAATAATCACCTATTCAACCACAGAATTATCAGACATAATAAATTGTTCTAATTCACTAAACTTCGGGGTGGTTTATTACACAAAAAGATGTAATTGAGACACTCCTTAGTTCAGATTTTATGTGACCTCTTAATTTAAAAAATACTTTATTTTCATAATATGAGTGACAGGCAGGATAAACATAGAATTTATAATTTCTAATCTAGTTCAAACTTCCCATTTTCCTAAAGAAAGTGTTGTCCTAGAGGTCAAGTGGTAGGTTCTCAAAATTAGTGGCAGAACTAGGTTATAGTATTAGTCTCAACAAATATGTGAGCGCCTAGTGGAGGTTTGATACTATATTTAGACTAGATGGATTCACAGCTCCGTCTTCCAAGAAAGTCTGGTAAAGTTAAAAAATATGTAAACAACTATTGTACACTATCATATATACCATATGAAATCATTTTCAGTATTCTTCCCATTATCCAATTCTACCCACTTAAGGGAATGGTTTTCTCAGCTTGTCGTGTGAAAGGCAGGAGAAGAAAGATGGCTGGTGAGATGCTGGAGTCAGGCCTAGAGCAGCAGAAGGATGATTTATTTAAGTTGCTTTATGTAAGATTTAAAAAACGCATGATTCGCAATTTAAAATCCATCCCCTCCACGTCATGGGGTGTACCATATTTGTGTTCCTTCAATCCTGAAAAAAACCTCTACATGTGTACAACGTTTTAAAGGAAAAGAAGCTCCCTTCAGAATACCAATTCTAAAGCACACCCTCGCATCTTACCATATGTACATTTCATCTTCAACATCCTTCTTGTCAACTAAATGTGAATAATTCTAGTCTTCTCCCCCTCACTGGATAGGGAGCAGTGGCTTAGAATAGTCTGACAGTCAGCAAAAACCGTTATAAAAGCTTCTGTTATGCGACACAAGAGGAGATTAAAGCACAGCCTGTCAGTCTGCAGGAAAAGAACATGCTGCTCATGGCTGGTTATTCTCTTTTCAGAGCGCTGCACTTGGCAGTAAAATCAGTAGAAGTAAATGGCAGAGGCATGGGCCTGGCAGGGACACGGCAGCCCCCGTGGAGAGGCTGTGCACATGACAGAACAGTACCCGCCGGGTCCGCGGCCTGCTGCTCACGCCCGGCTTCGCTGGAGAAACGGATCAAGTGGTGAGAATCAAGTTCACGTTTCCACAGTATCGGTGCTTGGTTGCTCAGAAGCATGAAGGGGGTGATTACAGGCAGGATATTTAATAAAATGTTTAAAGACGTGTATCTGAGGACAAATAACATGAGAAAGGGGAAAAACGCTTTCATAGACCAAAAACACCATTCAATTTTTATTACAGAAACTGATTACAGAGTGATGAGAGATAATGTCCTCCCCCCATCACTAGCTGATGTATGGTGATCACTAGGTCTTTTATTTTTTGCTGTACTTATTGTCTGAGATATTTTTAGTATTTATTCTTAATTTTTTCATATTTGTTACTTTTTTTTTCAATTGAGCTTGTTTGGAATAGGCTACATATACATATTTAGATATGAAATAATTTAAAAAATTGTTTTCCCAGGGCTTCTGGCCGCCAAATAGCACTTCCAGTCAAAATGTGTCTGTACAATAATTTTTAGTCTAGCGAACACGTAGGAACCATGGAATTTAGTGCTGGAGTGTGCGTTTGTATGCTACAGAACAGGGTACAGAGGGGCTTTTATTCTGAAGCTCTACTTATTATATTTTATGTGTGCAAGACTTACACTTGCACTTTCAAATATCTTGTAAGTAATAAGTAATATGTCATTTTCAAGACGATTTACTCATTTCCTGAGTTACATATAACTAATTTTGCATTTGGCACAAGCTGTGAAATTTGAATATAACCTCATTTTCCTTTCAATGTTTGGCCTGCTATATCCTGGTATCTCACCACTCAGTTGTAAAATGTATAAAGAGAATAATGCAACATGACCAAGTGGGGTTGATCCCAGGGGTTTATCCCATGCACAGCTGGTCTAACATTTGAAAACTAATTAATGAATTTTTCCATGTTATCAGACAAAACAAGAAAAACCACATGAGGATATCAATAGGTTCAGAGAAAGCATTTGAGAAAATTGAAATTCATTTATAATAAAATCTCTCCACAAACTTGAAATAGAAAGAAGCTTTCTTAGTATGATAAAAGGAAAGCATAAAACATCATATGTCATGGTGAAAGATTAAATACTTTCCCCATAAGATTATGAACAAAGCAATGATTTCCACTCTACCACTTCTATTGAACAACCGAGCTGGGGCAGTAAAACAAGAAACATAAATACAAGGCATCTATGTTGGAAAGGACAAACTGAATCTCCTTATTTATAGATGGCTTAGTCATTAACGCAGAGGGAATCTACAAACAAAGCTACTAGGACTAATAAGTGAATTTAGCAACGTTGTAGGATACAAGATCAATTACAAAACAATTATATTTCTATATACTAGCAATAAATAATTGAAAATTGAAGTTTTAAAATACCATTTATTAAAAATGCTGTTTATAACACCAAAAATATTAATTAATTATGGATAAATCTCACAAGAATGTTAAATACCTATACACTGAAATTATAAAACATTGGTAAGAAAAATTAAGGAAGACCTAAATAAAGAATGAAATATATCTTGTCTGTGGTAAAAAGACTCAATATTGCTAAATTGTCAATATTCTAAAGGGATGGATATATTGATTCAATATAATCCCTAACAAAATCCTAACAACCTCTATTTTTTTCCAGTAGCCTCTATTTTTATGTGAAGAGTCAAGAAAATTCTAAAATTGATGTGGAATTTAAAAGTTTCCCAAAATGACTGAAAAAACCCCCCACAAATGTTGAGGACTTACACTGCCTGATTTTAAGATTTATTATAAATATATATAGTTATATATATTTATTATAAAATGTACATTTATTGTAAATATATATAATTTAGACACTAGAATATTGGTATAAATAAAGATAAATAGAGCAATGGAACAAAGGAAATTACACTACACTTATATGGTCTATTGATTGTTTTTAAATCTCTCAAAGCAGTTTACCCAGGAAAGGATAATCTTCTAAACAAGAAGTAGGAGAAAAATTGCATAGTAATATCTTAAAAAAAAAAAAAAGAGGGGTGCCGGGTGGCTCAGTCGTTAAGCGTCTGCCTTCGGCTCAGGGCGTGATCCCGGCGTTCTGGGATTGAGCCCCACATCGGGCTCCTCTGCTGGGAGCCTGCTTCTTCCTCTCCCACTCCCCCTGCTTGTGTTCCCTCTCTCGCTGGCTGTCTCTCTCTTTGTCAAATAAATAAATAAAATCTTAAAAAAAAAAGAAAAAGAAAAAATCTCTGACCCTAATTTCATATAGTATACAAAAATGTACTCAAAATAAATCTTGAATATAAATGTAAGAGTTGAAATTATAAGACATTATATATTGGCAAAAATCTTAGTGCCTTAGGTTTCACAAAGATATATAACAAAGAATGTATAAAATATAAAAGAAAAAGTCAGTAAATTGTAGTTTAACAAAATTTTAAAATTATTCTTTATCATACACTGCTATGACAATGAGAAAGCAAGCCATTGTTCTGGGAGAAAAAGCTTGTGATATATATATAAAATATACCTGACAAAAGACTTGTGTCTGACATATGTAAAGAACTTTTACAATTCAATAGTAAAGAACTAAGATCCTAATTATAAATGGTCTAGATTTTGATGAACATTTCAATGAACAATAAATATAAATGCTAAGCATGTGAGAAGAGCCTCTAGTTATTAAGAAATTTAAGTGTAAATTACATTGAGATACCACAACACACCCACTAGAATGGATGAGGTTATAAAGATTAATCATACCAAGTTTTGAGATGAATATGACACAACTGAAACTTTCGTATATTTCTAGTAAGAATGTAAAATGTACCAGTAATATGAAAAAATAGTTCTGTACTGTCTTAAAAATTTAAACATACATTTGCGATACAAACCAGCAGACTTATAGATTTACTTCTTAAAAAAAGGAAATCCAAATACCTATTGATAAATGGATAAGCAAATTATAGTACAAAGGAGCAAATTGAAAGACTGACAAAACAAAGGGTTGATGAAGGTGGAGAGTAACAGGTACTTACACATTCCTTGTGGCTAGGAAACTTGGTCCAACTACTTTCAAAAAACTGATGGTACTTCTTTTCTTTTCTCTCCTCTCCTGTCCTCTCCTCTACTCTTCTGTCCTCTCCTCCCTTCCCCTCCTCTCCCCTCCCCTCTCCTCTTCTTTTCTCTTTTCTTTTCTTCTCTTTTCTTTCTTTTCTTTTTCTTCCTTTTCTCATGGTATTTCTTTAAGGTAAATACACAGCTACCCTATAAGCCACATATTTACCTAAGAAAAATCATTAATTTGTATTAAAAGTTTTTGTAATAATGCTCATTTCAGCTTTATTTATAATAGTCAAAAACTGGGGGGTGGGGAGGGGAGGACTCAGGCTGAAATAGAGTGTGCTTGGTTGGATTCAACTTCAAGCAAAGACTTGCCCCCTGGCCTTTGGAACCTGTCTCAGCTTTTAGACTGATGTCCTGCTCTTCTCAGGGTAGCCCTGGCAATTAACTGAACAAAGTTCCAGTCTCTGAGGTCTACTTCGAGCGATATCCAGCCCATGTATGAGCGAGGCAATAGTAGCCAAGGTTACAATCTTTTGGGAGCAGCCCCCAACTAATGAATTACGTAAGACCTAGCTGTCTCTTGGATGCAGGGCTCTTCTACTGGACTGTCTTTGTTTGAACCTCCCCTTCATGCTGGTTGAATTCACACTCAATAATTCTTCCTTCCCTTTTTTTTCAGGGATTAGTCCACAATATATTTTTGGCACGGGGCACCTGGGTAGCGCTGTCATTAAGCGTCTGCCTTCGGCTCAGGGCGTGATCCCGGCATTCAGGGATCGAGTCCCACATTGGGCTCCTCCGCTGGGAGCCTGCTTCTTCCTCTCTCACTCCCCTGCTGTGTTCCCTCTCTCGCTGGCTGTCTCTCTGTTACATAAATAAATAAATAAAATCTTTAAAAAATATATATATATATATACAGACCCATCCATCAGTCAGTAAACGATTAAGAAATAGTAATTTATTCACAAAATGTAATACTCCACAGCACTAAAAACAAACCACTAATACACAAGCCAACAGATCTTACAGATACCTTGAAGAGTAAACACAATCAGATGCAAAAGAATATATAATGTGTAACCCCATTAATATAAAGTTCAAGGAGTGGCGAATCTAATCAATGGTGAAAGAAACTAGAATAATGGTCACTGACAGGCTGGGAGTAAACTGGAAAGAAGCACATCAGACATTTCTGGGTTATAAAGATGTTCTTTATGTCGTTCGAGGTAATGGTTCATGGGAGTAAACCCACGTAAAAAACACTGAGTTGCACATTTGAGATTTGCTCACTTTATATACCTCATTGAATGCATTTTATATTTCATTTTATTCCCCGATACCACATACATAGAATCAATTTTGAATTAATGTTGGTCCAACTTTGTTTTAGTCTATATTTGGGGCAGCTGAACATTGTTGGAAAAATTTTCACAAGCATACATTTCAGTGGAAAAATAAATTCACAATCTTTATCTTCTACTGGCCTTTAAATTCTGCACTGAAATCCTTTTACATTTCTCTATTCATTTCTTTTGACAATTTTTCATACACACTCTCGACGTCTCTATCTTAAAACTATGGTCCTATCAGCCCTCTCTCACTCTTCCTATGAGTAGATAAGAGAATACAGAATTGAATAGAATATATGGTTTTTTTTCTGTGGAAGCGCTGATTTTGCCTATCCTTCAGGAAACCACCAGAGAGGCCACAACACAAAGAGAATTCCAAAGAGAATATAGAATTGAATAGAATATAATTTGCCTATGTTAACAGCGTAATTTAAAAAAATAAGAAGTATACAAATCAGAAAGGAAAAAAAAAAACCCTGTAACTAATCACAGATGATATTATATAATATAAAAATGCACAGAAAAAATATTAAAATTCACAGTGGATTTTAGCAAGTTGCTAGGCATAAGATCAATACAAAAACATCAGCTGCATTTTGAATACCAGCGAAAATTAGTAAAAACTAATTTAGGAAAGTGACATCGGAGAAAATAACTGAGCAAGGTGTTCAAAGAATCAGTGCTTCCACAGAAAAAAACCATAAGCAGTCAAAGACTGACAAAATCGACTTTTTGGCTTTCTGACATCTAACTCAAAGCACACAGCAACCAAGTGACTGCCTAATGAAGAGAAGGACAGCCGAATTTCAGTAAGAGAGTGTTGTGGTATTTTCACTCAGCAGCTTACCATCCCATTCCCCCATGAGCTGGTGGCCATGTGGCTGGTGGCCCTCATTCCTAGGTGTAATTTGCTGGTGCCAGAAGACTAGTATGGACCTTGTTCTTAAAATTCTGTGGTTTTGTGTTGTGACCTATCTGACGGTTTCCTGAAGGACAGGCAAAAACCTGATCTTTGGCTTATCATCCGCCTCACCTCCTACCTTGGACTGCTGTGGATTTCTGAGTATCGGTGGCGACGTCTGTTGAAAAATTTAAAGACGGACTCTGCTCATGCCTCCCTAAGGAAGGGGACAGCAGATTAGGCCAGCAGCAGACAGATCCAAAAGCCCAGGAAATGTGGAGTCTGAAGAAGAAGTCTCTTACAATGGAAAGGGTTCAGAAGGGGCAACACATGTAACAGGGCACAGAGTGCAGCGTGCATGCCCAGGGCCGGACGCAGGCTCGGAAATAACCCTGAGAGATCCCTAAGCGTGCATCCCTGGAAGATCTGTGGGAACCACAAGGGCATGCAGGAAAGACAAAGGCAGAGTTGTAGGCAGTCTGGCTTAGCACTGAAGATCCCCCAGTTCAAAGCCAAGCTGCAAATAGTGGGAAAGCAGTATTTTTGTTTTCTTTTTCTTTTGGCTCCAGGCATAAGTAAGTCTGTGACACATGACAGGGTGACCACTGAGACAGCAAACACACTTCAGTGATCTTACATGGCAAGGAACGTCACTTTTGAAAAACAGTTTGGTAAAGTTACTAAACAAAGGTACAACTCCAGTCTTAAATATGAACAATAGCATATCCTCAGGAAGGGAGAGAATCTGATTTCTTGATTTACCACTTTATAATATCCAAAATATCCAGTTTTTAAAAATAAATCTACAGAAACTCCCCTATGTAGCCAATGTTAGGCTTGGTAGACAAATGCCTTAAGTAAACTGTCTTAAATCTGATTTGAGCTCCAATAGCAAAAGAAGACCATGGACAAAGGATGAAAGAAAAGCAGGAAAACTATGTGTGAACAAAATTAGCATATCAGTAAAAAGATAGAAATTATAAAAAGGAAACAAATAGAAATTCCAAACTAGAAAATTACAATAATGGAAATGAAAAATTCACTAGAATGGCTAAAAGCATGTTGGAGCTGGCAGAAGAAAGAATCAGCAAACTTGGAATAGATCAGTGGAATTTAGGCAATCTAACTATGCAAAGGAAAAGAATGAGAACAAACAAACAGAACCTCAGAGAAATGTGGGACACCATTAAGTGTACCAGCAAACACATAAGGGGATTATTATTAGGAAGAAAGGAGAAAAAGTAAAAGACAGAAAATACACTAAAATCATGACTAAAACATCACAATTTCTTAATAACATTAATCTACACTGAGAAGCCCAACAAACTCCATAATGCATACATGCAAAGAGCTACCTACCTAGACACATCATAGTGCAAGGATTGAAAGCCAAAGATAGACAAAATCTTGAAAGCATCAAGAAAATATTGACTCAACACATACCAGCTCACCTCAATAGAATAAACACATGATTTATCATCAGAAACAATAAATGTAAAAAGGCATCAGAATGCCATTTTCAAAGTGCTTGTCATACATGTGTATTAAGAAATATACCAAACAAGTTATTCAGGCAGAAAAGAAGTGACATCAATGACTAATTCAAATCCACAAGAAATACCAAAAAGTATTGGTACAGACAATTATATAGGTGATATGAAGCACAGTGAAATTATATATTTCTTCTCCTTCCCTCTCTTATGTGTTTTAAAGAGTAATTATGTAAACAGTAACTATGACATTATATTGTTGGACCGATACATTACAAAATGGTGCTATTCGTGACAACAAGAGAGGATGAGGATGATGCAACATTGAAATAAGGAAAGAACATTTCATGGGAAACCAAGTCCATAAGAAAAAAAAATGAAGAAAACCTGAAATGGTAAATACAAAGGTTAGCATAAAAACCCTGTAAATATATACTTGCTCGCCTTTATTCTCTTCTTCTTAAAAAGACCTAAGATTTCATAAAACATAACTTAAAACAATATATTATTAAATTTGTAATGGTAATGATTGAACGACTGCGTAAATGTACTTTAAATATTTGAATTTTGTGGTATGTAAAATATATCTCAATAAAGAAGTTTTTTTAAGGAAAAAAGTTAAGGAGATAGTTTGGAAGACTGATTTTCCTGGGACATGAAACAAACCATAGCTATTTTAGAAATAGCTTTAAAAATCTGAAAAATTGGCATATGGAAAATAAAATTTTAAAAAATCTTTTGTTTAATCCCCTCATTACTATAGGCTAATTTAGTTTCCCTATTTTAGAACTTCTCTGAGTTATGTCATTAGAAACAGAGCATGGAGAAATTAAGTGAGAGGGATTTATTGCTGCTCCTGTTGCAATGGAGTAATTTTTTGCCTGGATTAAAATCCTTATGAATTTAGCTAAATGTGATTTAAATGCGCATTTCAATAAAAAAAAAAAAACTCAAGGTTTTTTTTTTTGTCCAAACCATAGGCAAATACCTATCAGGTAGCTAAATAAAAATAACTACTGCTCTTTCTGGTGTTATCCACTACTGACCCTGTACCCTGGTCCAGGAGCCTGCCATGTCCAAATAGACTCTGAAAATCTCATTCATCATGTTTATTTTGAAAGTAAACGATGAATTATGTAACAGCTACAGGAGGTTCCAATCAATATTTGTAGAATATTTGAGTTCCAATCTCTTCAAATTAAAAAAAAATGATTGCTATTGTAAGAATCTCTTCTAACTAATTAAAGGAACACAGGAGCCAAATTACAAGCTATGCCTAATTGCTTAGTGAACCCAAGCAAGCAGCTCTTGTTAGTGTCCTAACTCACTATTCCGATGTTGTAGGTGAGCTTCAAAAGGATTATAGGCTTGTCAATTTTTGCCATTCTAAGTGGTGTAAGGTGGTATCTCAAGGTGGTTTTGATTTGAATTTCTCTGATGGCTAATGATGTTGAACATTTTTCGTGTTNTGGTGTAAGGTGGTATCTCAAGGTGGTTTTGATTTGAATTTCCCTGATGGCTAATGATGTTGAACATTTTTTGTGTTTCTGTTAGCCATTTGTATGTCTTCATTGGAAAATTGTCTGTTCATATCTTCTGCCCATTTTTTTTATTTGATTATTTGTTTCACATGTATTGAGTTTGAGAAGTTCTTTGTAGATCTTGGATACCAGTCNTGTTCATATCTTCTGCCCATTTTTTTATTTGATTATTTGTTTCACATGTATTGAGTTTGAGAAGTTCTTTGTAGATCTTGGATACCAGACTTTATCTGTAGTGTCACTTGCAGATATCTTCTCCCATTCCGTGGGCTGCCTCTTAGTTTTTTTGACTGTTTTCTTGGCTGTGCAGGAGCCGAGATGCCCTTCAACAGATGACTGGGTTAAGAAGATGTGGTCCATATATACAATGGAATATTACTCAGCTATCAGAAAGAACGATTACACAACATTTGCAGCAACATGGATGGGATTGGAGGAGATTATGCTAAGTGAAATAAGTCAAGCAGAGAAAGACAATTATCATATGGTTTCACTCATTTATGGAACATAAGAAATAGGAAGATCGGTAAGAGAAGGAAGGGAAGAATGAAGGGGGGTAAACAGAAGGGGGAATGAACCATGACAGACTACGGACTCTGGGAAACAAACTGAGGGCTTCAGAGGGGAGGGGAAGGGGGACTGGGATAGTCCGGTGATGGGTATTATGGAGGGCACGTATTGCATGGAGTGCTGAGTTTTATACACAAATAATGAATCCTGGAACATTGCATCAAAAACTGGGGATGTGCTGTATGGTGACTAATATAACAAAATAAAAATTATAAAAAAAATAAATAAAAGATAAAAAAGGATTATAGGCTCATTTCAACTCTGCTGCTATTTCAGCAAGTATTTTATTTATACAAGAACGAAGCTAATGAAGAAGAAAAAAGGAGAAATTGTGTCTGTGGATGTGTCTCGTGGCAAACCATGTCGTAGTTAAATTTTTACTATTTTCTCCATATTTTCAGTAAAATAACTTCAGGTGTAAATAAACATCAAGTGTGTATCCAAAAGAATTCAGCTAAGAAGAGGGAATTGCTGGAATGTAGTAAAACACGTGATGAGTTTGTATGTTTGCAAGTCCCACATAATTGTTCTTTCTTTGCTGTTTGGTTGGTTTAACAAGATAGAGGTCCTCCAATTACTGTCTGCATGCGTGTGCCCTAAAATAGATACACCTTAGTGATAGCTCTGATTTCTGATTACTGCTAAGACATTATTTCCAGCTAGTTCTCTCCATCTGTAGAAGTTACCAAACAAGCGGACCCTTGAATTTGGACATAGACCATTGGTACTTTTAAAATAGCTGGTATCTCATATGGCTTATGTTCTTTTTTGCAGTTCTTTCTATCAAGTCTCTAAGGCTAGTAGATAGCTTGATTAAGAATTCCAATTAACTCTTTCGATACTGGGCTTAGCAGAAATACTAAAGGAGGCACAGAAGAAAGATGTGTTGTAATCACAACGATAATAATTATGATTATAAAGTTTGCACTTATTATTTTTTGTCAGATACATTATTTACATTATCTCATTATTTCCTCAGATGAGACAGGCGAAGTAGGCATTATTATCCCATCTCATGGATGAAGAAATGGCTGTGTAGAAATTTCACACAGGAAATAAACGTAGAAGATAGACTTCAATGTCACTGTTTTCCCGAATCCACTCTGACCTGTGACTTCTAAAGAGTTTTAGAAATGTCATTGCTCTTCCTTAAGCCACACACATGCGCGCACCCACAATATCGTAGTTATCATTTGTGTGTCGGGCATCTTTCTCTCATAGAATCAACAATAAGTTATGTTTGAAGACATTAACTCTTTGCATTGGAAGTTGGGAAAAACAGGTTTTTATCTTTTATCCTGATATGGTCAAGAAAGAGTTCTGTTTAAGTAAGAGAGACGACCCTTTATATAAACTGATGTTTTGGGGCAGAGTTTTGTTCTGATTTTGGTCTTTTTTAGCTTTTTCTATTTTTAAAATTTAAGCTCAGACAATGACCTAGATTTTGGCTGTGATCTCCCAGGAAATTTTAAGTGACTAGCTATTTCTGAGCTGATACATTCTGGAATCAATACATGCAAAAGAAATCCACAATTTTATTTAAAAAATTTTAAAAGATTGTTTAAGTCTAGTGGTCAGGGTATAAAACGCTGTTGGCAGTGAAATATAGTCTCCTTGATTTTATTGTATCATCAGCCTCAAGAAAACATTAGAGATGAATGAAGAGAAACATTAGAATAACTGACAACACTGAGAAAAACACAATGATCGTTTTTGTGCCACATCATTTGATGTAATGAAATGATATGTTGCCAGGATAACATTTCTTAATGATTTATTGATAAACATTCTAACTGTAAAGCATAAGCAACCAATTATTTCAGTTTAACTTGAAGATAAAAAAATCTATTTTTCTTTTCTAGAATAGTTTCCCCTAAATGATCAGTTTTCAAGTTCTGCAAATTTGCTTATCTACTATGAATGGTAAGCCTAGAAAACAGTTAGAGTTAGGGATCTCTTTCACTTTCATGGCTGGATCATTTAGTCTGTTTGAAGACTCACACTGAATCTGGAGCAATGGGTGTAAATGGTGAGAGCCGGATACTTAATGATAAAGTATGGCAGGGTTAGCTCAACTCACAATAAGGTGATCTGGGAACTCAGGTCTGGGGATAATCTCATTGGCTTGTAACAATATCTTCAGACTGTCTAAGTCACTGCCCGCAGGTGTCATTTAGAAGTACTGCAAGGTACATCGTTACTTACCCTCTTACCCTCCTTTTTATTTATTTATTATTTATTTATTTATTTGAGAGCGAGCGCGAGCAGGAGAGGCAGAGGGAGAGGGAGAGAGAATCTCAACAGCGGAGCCCAATGAGGGGCTCAATCTTAACCACCCTGTGAACATGACCTGAGCTGAAACCAAGAGACAGACACAGCTGTACGTTTTTTAACTGACTACATCACCCAGGCACCCCTCTTTACCCTCTTTTTGATTGCCCTAGTGGACTCAGATTAGACCACTATCTTTCTGACTTCCGTAACTAAGGGATTACGCTCAGGCCATCTCTACCTAACCAACCTTTTTTGTTTCGGAATTATTCCTCTACCTTGTTCCAAAATCAGATGATTTTTTTCCTTCAATTTTTTCATTCTCTACTAAGCAGGTGTGATAAATTAACCCATCCTAATTGATGCTGCAGAACTTGTATGATCTCTCTCTCATTTAGTCTCCCATCAAATTATTTAATCATACATTTAATGAGTCTGTAGGTATATCTGGTTTGTGCTAGATGCAAGATACACTGTGGGGATTTAATTGCCTAGAAGAGAAGTTCAAATCTAGTAAGATGCAACAGTTACATATAAACAAATAATCGGAATATGAACAAATGATTGTTATGATCAGGTATGTATCAAAGTGTTTTAGAAAAAAAGATTTATTGTTTATGGAAACAAAAGAGAAAAACAAATTTTGTTTGGAAACAATTAGAGTTTCTTCTTTCAGGAAAGTGCCATTTGACATTTTAAAAAATTAAAAAGTAAATGGAAAGAAAACAAGGCTAGGTAATGGAAGCAGCAAGAAGCATGGAGACATAAATGTTTAAAGAAACTATTCTCAAATTGTGCCCCCAGGATCAGAAACATCAACAGCATATAGTAAATTTTTGGGAATGCAAATTCATGGGCCCCCTCCAGACCTATCGAATGAGAAACGCTAGCAGTGGGAACTAGTAATCTGACTAATAAGCATGCCTTCCACATGTTTCTGAAGTATCCTTTGAGAACTACAGAGCAAGACTGAAAAATGGTAACTATATGTTATGGTTCCAATGTAGGTCATACAGCTGTGGGTTGAAAACAGGTTTGGGTTTTATTCAGTAGGCAATTGGGAGATATGTGCTATCTTAAGCATAAGATTGACATGTTCATAAGAGTTTTTAAATAATAACTCTGCTGGTATGGTTGGCATTTAGATTGATGAAGAGTGGAGACCATCAGTAGGATATGAATAAAGCTTTAGCATCAATAGTGGCAGGAAGGATGAAAGGGAGGGGACAGGTATAAGAGAAACTGCGGATGTAGAATTTTTCACATAACTTGTATGTTTTTCCACAGGATTTTCTGGAGACAAAGTTTTGCCAGAGCAATTGCAACACAGGAAATTGTAAGCACCAGACATTTTGGTAGGGGGCATAAGGTCGCTTGAAGGAGATTTGAGCTACCCTACGAACAAAACTGACCTTCTTTTACTCAGAGCAATGTGCAATATGCACCATGAAGAAAACAAAAGAGTCACTGTCTTGTGCTCCTTGTGTCTTCAAGTGAATTCAGTAGGTCTGTGCATTTCTAAACTCCAACTGTGGGTTAGATTTGAGTCAGCTCCCAAATGGTTCCTAGACACCATGAAAGCTCACATGCCTCTCTAATGCAGATTCCTGTCTAGCCTAGCCAAAATATAGTTAACAATTAAGTGGTCTTCTGGCAACATCTTAAAAGTGAACTCTTAAATTTGCCTATGAAATTCAAAGAAAGGAGTTGGCTTTTGAGTTGAATTTTTAATATTGCATAGATGTATGTTAACAGAAAAAGAAGAGGAGTATTCTAGAGAGAAGAGCGATATGAACAGGGTCACAAAATGGGTAGGTCTATGGCTACTTACTGAAAAATGATTATTAGGTTGAGAGGGGCTCATGCCCATGTTTGGACCAGCTTATTCTGGCTCCCTGTGTATCATTTTCAGGAAGAATACATTTGGAGTAGAGAAGGACAATAACCAAGTATTCTCAATACTCTAAGGAGGAGACGAGTGATGATGGAAGGGAGTACCAGTGCGATTGTGGAGTTATTGCATTCACAACATTTGGATTCAAAATCTGGGACAGTCAGCATCTTCCATTTAGCCGGCAGCAAGCCGCCCTGAGCAGTTCACTTTTCTACCCTCAGTGGACTTACCTGGGTAACTTGAAAGCAACTTCTATTCACTGCTTCTCAAAAATTTCTGTCACATAAATTTCTTTTATTATTATTTCACTTTGCTTTGAAGAGAAAACCATCATTCTAAACTGTGAGGATTTTACTTATTCTAAGACCATCACACACACAAATAAAGGAGACCCCTTACTATACCTTCTTATAGGGAACTTGGTTTGAAGCTTTATTTTGGCTCCCAGGTCTCTCTGGGCTCCCCTCTAAACTGCAATAGCAGGGCAATGTTACTTAGTTGTCTTATCATCCCAGAAGAATGTTGTCAGGGAAAGCAAGCCAGGAGCTTGCCAGGAGCCTGCTTTATGCCCAGCCTTCCTCAAACTGTCTCTCCATTCCTACCTTACTCCTAACTACCAGATAGCTTGATTCCTGCAGGTAAGGATCAGAACTTAAAATAAAGCCCAATTTTTTCAACTCCAAACACGTACTCTTTCTGTGAGATACCTAGAGTGAAATAAAAGCAAATATGCAAGTAATAGCATATTGTGTTAAGTGTAAAGAAAACCACTGTTAAGGGTAAAATTTATCCCCCCTAGAAAAAGATATGTTTGAGTTCTAACTCTCAGTACCTCAGAATAGACCTCATTTTGAAATAAGGTCATTACAGAGATAAGCAAGTTGAAATGAGATCATTCAGGTAAGCCTTAGTCCAATATGACTGGTGTTCGTACAAAAAGGGGCAATTTGGCCACAGAGACTGACACTCACGCAGGGAGAACACCATCGGAAGACACAGCCAAGGAGCTACCATGGCTAGAAGAAAGGCCTGCAACAGATCTTTCTGTAGTGCCTTCGAGAAATTTTACCCTAGGTTTCTAGCTTCTTGAACTGGGAGTTGATGAATTTTTGTTGTTTAAGCCACTCGGTCTGTGATACTGGTGATGGTACTGTAGGAAGCGAATACAGGCACCTAACTCTTGCCTAATCTTCGTGTAAACTTTTTTAGTGCACCTGTTTTGTTGGACCTAATTATGCCATGCATGTCTTTAATTAACATGCTGTCAATGTAGCAATCATTTCCAATGGATTTCAATAAAAATTAATAATGCCATAAAACTATTTGTAATACGGCAGATAATTTCTCGAGATGTTAACTTGTATTGGTTCTACTTTTAACTTCTTATTTCCGGACTATAGCCAGGAATTTTGCATTTTCTTGTCTCAAGAGAATAGCTGGCATAGGGTTAAGATATAAAACACAAACTAACTAAAGATACATCTCTAAGAGTGGTTATAGTAGCCTCATCTCATTGAGAAGATTCTGTCTGGTAAGCCAAAGAGGAAAGCAAAGAGAGAGAAGGGATAGATTTCCCAGAGACTGGGGATAATAAGGAAGTTTATGGTTAGCAGAATATCAGAGACTTTCATCTTCTTGAAGCGCTCCTGAGGAGGGCAAAATCTCATCATGAAGGAGTTGTGCAGGTGAGTGGGTAAGTAAAGCGTACACAGAAAGGTTCCCAACCTCATTCAAGGTATCCATATGTGATAGGCAGAATTCTAAAGATGTCCAGGAAAATTCTTGTTCCCTGGTTACTTAACCAAACAACTGTTGTAGGTACTGCTGTGAGGTGACTTTGCAGATGTAATATATATATATTTTTTAACTTTGACTTTGCAAATGTAATTAAGGTACCCACCTCAAAATAGGGAGATTATTCCCAGGTGAAGTGGGTGAGTCTCATCTAATCACAGGAGACCTTAAAAGAAAAACAAAAAACTGGCTGGAGTCAGAGAGATGTGCAGAAAAGAGGGGCAGGAGCGAAGGTGAAAAAGAGCACCTATGTTGGAAGGATCTGACAGACCTTCGCTGGCTTTCCTATTCAGGTCCTAGGGTTAAGTAGCCGAGAGACAGCCCTAGGAGCTAGGGGAAGCACCAGGGGACAGCCGGCAAGGAAACCAGCCCTCAGTCTCACAGCCACACGGTACTGGATTTTGCCGATAGTCAGAAAGTGTTCGAACATCTTATTATTACTGAGCATTCCGGAAGTCCAGCCTGCTGACACCCTGCTTTGGGTCTTCTAAACCTGCAATATGCAAACCAGCCAAGCCAGCCTGGAGCGCTGACCTACAGAACTGTGAGACAATACATGCACGTTATTTCATTGGTGGTACTTTGTTAGGGCAGGAAGAGAAAACAGACATCCCACCCTTCCAGAGGGGCATACCGGCAGAGTTGCTGCTACTCGAGGCACCGAGGGATCTCGGATAAAAGAGGACATTAACACTGATCACAACAGAATGAACACTGACAGTAATTTCCCATTTGCAGAGCAAAACTCAAGCCTCCAAAATTCTTGTACAACCTTAAGAATTAGGAGAGGGCTTCAATGATTATGAGCTGGGCTTCGATTTAAACAAAACAAAGAAATGTTATCTTTGGCATGCTTAATTTTTTTTTTTTTCCCACAGCCCCAAGACAAAATGTGAACAGAGTTTATTCAGGACTTTTCATCTTCTTTGTGCTGATATGTCAGATGTCTATGGACTTCGATATTTATATTATGGGATCCACAGACTATCTGGTTCCGTCATGCCCACTTCCTATGTCTTTCTAGATGCTGCTTCCCACAGCTTCATGCTCTGAACATCACCAACATTTGTTAAGTAGAATCAACTCATATATGTCGACCAGCTACTATGTTAGACAAGTTCTTGTGGTCCTTTTGTATGATAGCATTTAATTGTTTCATTCATTCTATAAAGGAATATTCTGTCTCTAGTGTCGATCATGAGACTTACACGCAGCTGAAGATGAGTCTTACCCGGGACGCTATATTTAGTAAGAGTAAGAGCAGAGTCTCAAATGTATGTCTGCTTGTCTCCCCTTCCAAGCATCTGTAGGAAACTAACTATTTAACAAGAAATTCTATAGAAAAAATGATTGTGGGCCACTTAATGCTGTACCTTTCCCTGTGGTCTTTTCATTTTAACAAGGCATAAGACCTTAAATTAAATTAATTAAAATCCATCCATAGAAAATTCACCCAGGCAGTTGAAAGGAGTGCTATGCGAACATTATCCCAGCTCCAGCACCGTGCCTTATCAAGATTACGTATAGTGCAATGGGCTTGAATTCATTGTTGATATCTCTTTCTCTCGGGGTACTACTGCTTATAACTTGGGTTTCTGTGGTTATAAAATGAACAGTCTGATTTTAAACATGCTAATATTTTTAACTCTCTTAAAACTGCAACTTCAATAAATTTCATTAACAGAGTAACTCCTGCTTTCAGTTTGAATCACAGCTGAATAATCTGCCATTAGATGTGAAGAGGTGTATCATGAAAATTACCGGTCTGGCTCTTTAAAAGTTGGGGGGAAATTAAAAAGAATTCCTATTGTCAAAGTGCAAATGTATTCAAATTTTGAACTTTTAGCTTTAAAACAAAAAATTATTGTTTGGAAAAAAAAAAGGAAAGTGGCAAAATTGCATTGTAAAACTGCCAAGTGAAATGGAGCTTTCTTTACAAAGCTGATGAAATACAGCATTTCCAGTTTGTTCATATAATTAAATAGCCCTTTTCAAAAAACTTGACGTGAAGCAGAACAGTATTTCTCAAATGATGAGTATTTTGAACATTAACTTGGGAAAGTTGACTTTTGTACTCTTTATTTCCAAAGCTGCTCGGGACACCTCCTAGGAAGAGAATATTTTAAATAGCATTGTTTCAGCACAGTTACAAAAATTGAGTGCCTTCTGATGATCAGAATATGTCCTTCGAAGGGCATTAGTTCCCAGCTGGTAACTTTCCTGTAAAACTTTTAGCAGTGTGAAATCCTCAGAGAACCATGTGATTTATCATTAGATATTAGGAACCATTATTTCTTTATGGAATATTTGAAGCCAAACTTTATTCCTGAATAAATTCCATTCAAGCAGTTAAAGAAAGATTAGGGTGTTCTGAATTTGTATTTTGCATCCACAATATACTAATTTTTAAAGATAGAATTTTAAATTTAAATTTTAAATTTTAAATTTGGCTTACCTCTCAAATCTTAAAGATTTTGTGCTGGTAAAGGTGCAGAAGTGATATTATTGCATGATTTAAGCTTCTATTGCCACAGAACTCCCTAATTCTGTCCTCTTTATACTATTTTTCAAAGTAATTACTCAAAATTTAAAAATGTTAGCATTCAAACTCAATCAAGGCAGCCATTTAAATATTGCTTATTTCAGGAAATGGATACAGATAATTAAACTAAAGCCCTAAATGATCTCCTTGGCTCTTGTCTTTAACTAGTCTTTTGGCTTCTATCCTTCTGTCCCTTGTAATCCATTCTCCAGCAGTCAGAAGGGTTTTTTAAAAACTCTAACCAAATCATGTCACTTCCAAGTTAAAATCCTCAAGTGATTTTTTGTTGCATTTAAATATCATCCAGACTCTTTATCTTGACTTTCAAGACCCTGCACAATTTGCCTTCCTTTCCAACCTCTTTTTTTTTTTTTTGGCAAATTAATCTAATCTAATCTAATCTAATCTAATCTAATCTAATCATTTTATTGTGGTAAGAACATTTGATATGAGACTTATCTTTTTCGCAAATTTTTAAGTGTACAACACGTTATTTCGAGGACAGTACAAGGTTCTGCCGCAGATACCTAGAGTTACTTCATCTTGCATGACTGTAACTTTATGCCTGTCAATCAGTAACCTCGATTCTTATGACACTGGCCTGGCTCCTTTTCTATGTTCAAGCTAGACTTCTCTTTGTTTTGTTTCTGAGAAACCCCAAGCTTGTTTTAATTGAAGGCCTTTGGACTTACAGAGCCTCATTTCTACTATGTCCTTGTCTTAGATCTGAGTATGGTTACATCCTACCTGTCATTAAGTCCAGTGTAAACGTCACCTTTTCAGAGACCCTCCCTGCCCATTCAGCGTTAGCATGTTATGATTCTTTATCATATTACTTTATCCCCCCCCAACTTTGTTTGTCCATCAATTATTCGCTCATTCTTTCATTCATTTCACTTCTCAAGCTCTCCTTTGGGATGTAAGTGGCAAGATAGCAGGAAACTGTCTTTCAAGGTCATAACTATGTCTCTAATATCAAAAAATACTTTCTGGTATATATGGATGCTTAATAAATATTTGTTGACTGAATTAGCAAATGGATACATAGATGGATGACAGTAATTATTGAGAAGCAACCTTTGTGAGCTTCTCGCTAAAGCAAATATTTTAAAGTATATTCTTTAAGAAACCGTATGCAATCCTATATCTAAAACACCAAATAAGAGCATTTTGTTTGACTTTTGATTTAAAAAATCAATGTGAACTGGCAAACTGATGGAATATTTTATAATCAAAAGAGAAGAAAATACTGTATCCATATACCAAAATTATATAAATTTATATAATATGTATCTTCCTTTATATTTGCAAAAATGACTAAAAAGACCAAGCAGAAATTAAAAATATAAGATAATAAATACTTTTCAATTCAAGTCATAACTTCTGACTGTTATTAGCCATGCAAAACAATATTATATACTCTCTTTCTCTCCCTCCTTCTCCCTCCTTCCCCCACCCCCACTCTTTCGAAAAAATTCTAGGTAGAGAATTGCGTCTACATAGTGTTAAAACTACCTTTGGCTTAGCTATTCTTTCTATATAATCCAATATTTTTAGGATAAACATTAAGAGGGTAAACATTAACAGAAGTTAAAATAACATAGGTCTTTTGAGCAGCTAACATATTTTAAACTATTTAAATAACAGCGATTTTTAATAAAATATATTATAACAAATGTAAATAATAAGTTTGCAAATAGTTAATATTTATATTATTCCTTTTATTCCTATTATTTACATTCCTATTATCCGTAGAGTCCTGATTGAATCAAGACAATTCTGTTGTTCAAACAACAGGTTAAAAAGCCACAATTTGTTCGTTCAAACCTATGCTTAGCTGTTCCTTTTTACCTGTGATCGGAAGACAAACTGACCTTTTAACAGTCAACCTCATTATCCATGTGTAAACATTTCTATGGGCAGAGTTCTTCACTGGTAGTGACTTCAGGTGCTTAGGAAGCCTGTTAACTCTAAGCCAATAGGATAACACTTAATGAACTGCAAGAACAGCACTCCAAGTATCCCCTTGTGAACTGAAGAGATTTGCTGCCCTCGATGCAGAAATACTACCGGGAAGGAATTTAGACACTTGGAAGAATATAGGCCACAGTGACTGTATCTACATAAGCAACGCAAAGCCAAGACTGGAGGCTTTTTTTTTTTTTTTTCCAGATGATTCAGAGTAAAGGAAAAGTGTTTAGTAATTGAGGAACACAGAATTTCTCATTAAGGATTCTTTAAGGGGGGCCCTCTGGGTGGCTCAGTTGTTAAGCGTCTGTCTTCGGCTCAGGTCATGATCCCAGGATCCTGGGATTGAGCCCCAAATGGGGCTGCCTGCTCAGCGGGAATCCTGCTTCTCCCTCTCCCACTCCCCCTGCTGGTGTTCTCTCTCTTGCTGTGTCTCTCTCTGTCCAATAAATTAATAAAATCTTTAAAAAAAAAGAATTCTTTAAGGGGACTGATCTGTGATCTTTATTTCCCTAATGAATTGCAGGATGTAATACAGAGGAGGCTCTCAAACATTTATTAAGTACGTGATGTGAATAATTGCAAGAAGTATTCATTTTGTTTGACTCTCAAATTAAGCCTTGTTTAATCTTTTATTTTTTATAAACAAGAAACTAGTAAGGATGCAATAAGTTTTTGGCCATTATGTATTTAATTTTCTAAGTCAGCAAATCATGAAAGTGTATGTGTTATACATAGGTTGTTTGATTTACTCTCACTTCACTTTTCCTATGAATGTTTTGTGGCAGATTTTCACAGTGAAAAATCAAAATAAAATAAATTGAGACTGCTTTGAAAAATGTACAATTTTACCAAAGGAAATTTGCATCCTGCGTTAAAACATAAAGAGTGTTTCAAATTATTCTCCTAGGCATAAGAAACATATTCCTCAAAAAAGTTGCTTTCCACACACACAAAAAAAGTTTTATTTTGTTTTTCTTTTGTAAAATCTTTCTCATTCAAGACATTATTTTAGGGACATCTGGGTGGCTCAGTCGGTTAAGCATCTGCTTTCCGCTCAGGTCATGGTCCTGGGGTCCTGGGATCGAGCCCTGCATTGGGCTCCTTGCTCAGCGGGGAGCCTGCTTCTCCCTCTGCTTGATGCTCTCCCTGCTTGTGCATTCACTGTCTCTCTCTCTCTGAAAAATGAATAAATAAAATCTTTTAAAAAAAGACATTATTTTAGGTCTTGAGATCAGAGATTTCTTGAACAAAATCCAAGTCCATACTATTGCTTTACTTGCTGCTATTTTCCCATGTCGTTTTATCTGAAGCTTCTCTCCTCTGTATCATCCTAGACTGAAGAGTTCTCCTATAATAGCTTTTCTCTTACAACTTTCTTGTTGCTTTGATTAGTTAATGTGTCTTTCTAGTTTGCTAACTTTGAATGAGACAAAAAATAAAAAAAACAACTAGAAGCATTTCTTTATTATAACTAGAATCCTGTGAAAAACCTGTTGTAGATAAGTTTCTATCATATGCCAATCATTAACTAAGCCACTTTAGCTGCAGAATTATAGGAGTCATGTCTTCAAAAAGTTAATTACCCTTGACTCTTGTCTAGGAGTATAATTTAAAAAGTTATCTTATCCTACAAGTGTAATTTGAATTAATCATTTTCCTCTATGCCTTACTTATAGGAAGTAATCTGAGAATCATGTCTACATAGAGGACTATCAGGGATTTTTTTTTTCATCTTATCTTAATAGAGCTCACCTAGCATACCCAAGGAAAGCATACTATCTCAAACCTAAAGAAATTCCAGAAGGTTTTTGTAAATATTAAGTGACATGACTAAAAGTATGTACTTTGGCATAATAATATTTATATATTGCTGTTAACAAAAATATAATGCCCCATCCAATGGAATTTTTACAAACAAAATATTTTCGTAGAACTTCACTGAACACTTTCTAAATGTATTAAAATTCTGAATAGATTAAGTTCACATAATGTATGTCCTTTGCTTATGGTCTTATTAACACTTATTCATTAAACCAAATTTAGCAAATCATTCTGATAGATTGCTACAATTTTAGAAAATACATTTTCCCTAACCAATATGAAAATTTTATATTATTGTATACTTCAGGTGTGTTCAAGAGAATTCATCTGTATTTTAGGTTTTTTGTATTAATGCAATTCCCAGGATACTTCAATATAAATTTCTCCATTAATATAAAGCAAAGTTAAAAAAAAAAAAGCATTAACGAGGGTCTGCTGAGGTCATGAATATGCATTTATACTTACAAAGATACCTTGAGAGTTATTTCAGGCAGCCAGTTTATTGAAGTAAAGACTCTTACGCATTATCAGTTTGTACATGTGGGACAAAAATCATGATCTGTTTTAGAGAATTGAAGAATTTGTTAGGGTTAGAATAACGATACGAGATAACCCTTCATGTTTTGCCTTAAAATTAAACTGTTGAGTACAGGTCCAAGGACTAAGGTTCTTCTTTGAAATGGCTTTTGTGTCTCCTTAACACACAAACAGGTATGGGGTCAAAGGTAACACAAGTATATGATGTCTAGCATTTTTTATTTTATTATTTTTATTTATTTATTTATTTATCCGACAGAGATAGAGGCAGCCAGTGAGATAGGGAACACAAGCAGGGGGAGTGGGAGAGGAAGAAGCAGGCTCATAGCGGAGGAGCCTGATGTGGGGCTCGATCCCATAACGCCGGGATCACGCCCGGAGCCGAAGGCAGACGCTTAACCACTGTGCCACCCAGGCACCCCGATGTCTAGCATTCTTTATATAAAACAAACCATTCTGAAAATATTTGTAATGTATGTCAAAGTTATTTGAAAACTTAAAAGCACTGTACAAATATAAGGCAATACTGAACATTGAATATATTTGTAAGCACAAATGTGATATAATTTAAGTTATATGTATTTTAGAAGTAGTCAACAATGATGATATGTATTGTTGGGCTGAAGCAAGTAAGTTTACTTATAAGTAAATGTCCTTTTGCAAATATTTATGACTTATTATTTAATATGTTTAAATATTCATGTAAATACATGGAATTCTTCAAAAAATAAGAATCTCAGAATTACTGGTTTCTGACATTTGCTCCTCAGACTTCTTAAGCTCTGAAATATCTTTTCCTTAGAATCATGTTGCCATGGTGATGCCTCATATAATTTTGGACACAAAAGATTTAAGACACATTCATTTCAGTGGAATTATAGAATTACTTAGATAATGGTTGAAATCTGAAAACTATTTGGTGGACCTCAGCCAATATTCTTCACCTTTTATAATAAGGTAAGGTGTTGCAATTTATTTTTCAATGAAGGTACGCAGACAAATGCTAGTTGTTTTTTTTTTTTTTAATTTTTTTTGCTAGCTTCAAGTTTAGATGCCATTGATTTCAAATTTGAAATTTCTTACTCCAAACGCGACACCATTATACAGTAGTGCAACTTACAGAGTGTGTCATGACTTAATGCATGAAAAATTTTAATACAATTTAGCCTTAGGCCAACCTTTGCTTTGGATATAATTGCAGACCTTCAACCTTTTTGTAATATCATACGTAAAATTTTCCATGGGTGTCTCAAAGCATAAAAACTTTAACCTAAATTAGAAGGAAGACCTTTTAAAGTTTAATTTTGTAATAAGACAGTTAGAGCCCATCTTCTGCCTTATAACTTTCTAACTTTGTATACAGCTACTTGGGATGAAAAAAAAATCTTATTGTGTGCCATAAGAGTGAAGCTGAAAACATCCCAAATTGCAAGGACTTCTCTCCTTTTGGGGCATTGGGAATCTCAGAAAGGCAAGTACAAGTCTTTTAAAAAGATCA
The DNA here is from genome assembly GCF_002007445.2 of Ailuropoda melanoleuca. Lineage (NCBI taxonomy): Eukaryota > Metazoa > Chordata > Mammalia > Carnivora > Ursidae > Ailuropoda > Ailuropoda melanoleuca. The sequence goes on from NC_048218.1 coordinate 96,704,186, forward strand.
GGAGATAATCAAATATTGTGTAGTTTTTTGGTTTGTTTTTATATATGGTGAATTTGGATAATAAGTAAATATTTTATGACTCGGAAGTTGATATTAAATAAATAACATTTCCCCTATAATAATATCATACTTGATGGTTCAACTTATAATAACTTCTTTAGTGAAATAACTTATTTTCCATTTTCTGTTATAATTATTTTGTATTATTTCATAAAGCAGATTTATTTCTGTTAAGTATATGCATTTATAGATCATAGAAATATAAACAGCTGACATTGAAATAACTAGTCGCTGTCATGCTCATCAAATCCAGGCTCTATGTCTAAATCTAGATTTTATTTTTTTCTTTTTCCTTTATGCCAAAACTTAATTTCTCAGTAAATGTTTCATATGTGATCTCTTCTTTCTAAATGGAAGGTCATTCCTAAGAAAACTATTAAAATAATACATGATATAATGCTAATTTTCCAAGACGATTTTCTTTTGAATTGCATATGCTTACCTTGAGAGATTTTCCATTTTATCATTACAAAAACCTCTCAAGAGAGGCAAAATAACAGAAAGCTTACTGGCAAGTCTGAATTAATTATGAAGAGGGAAGATGAATATGATGGAAGCATAAAGAAACCTGTAAAATTTAATTTCCCCCAAATCCTAAGCATTACAAAGCATTTGCATTGAATAATATTTTCTGTATACTTCCATTAAAATGTCAGAAAAAAGAAAAGTGTAACTGTAGTGATAAGAAACAGGGCTTAGGTCTCTGTTTTCAGTAGTGATAGAAATCTTTTTTTTTTCCTACAAACTTTAAATGATTTTTACCACAGGAAGCTCTAAAAGTCTTGAATTTTGAATAAATAAGAAAATGCCGGTTAGCTCAGAGTCTGCTTTGGCCCAAGTGTTTATTCTTAAATTATTGTAAGCAGTGTCTCACACTTGCTGCTACATCTCTCAAAAATGTAACTCCCCCCCCCCAAATCTATTCAAAAAGTTTCTTCAAACTTCATAAGTGAATGATTACTTATATAAGTGCAATACAACCTCTGGGAAAGAGCCTATTATGAGTACTGTGTCAGCAATTTTAGCTTATTGCACTTGACTTGTTCCCTGTTCCACATAACTATTTAATGCATTTAAACTTCAGATTGTATAATACTGTAGCGGATAGAAGCCTTGAGTCTTTTACTGGCATTTAAAAAATTAAGATTACCAATCACTTTGGGAAGAAAATTTAATGAAGAAAATAACTCTTAAATGATGCTGAATGGTATTTGCCTCTTGTCATTTCCCTAGGACTAGCACCAGGTGATATCTGTCCAAAATGTGTTTATGGATTCTGAGGTCCTTGAGCTTTGAGAATATTTGTAAGTTGTTGGTCATGAACCAAAATTAGTAGCCAACATATGCCAGAGAGGAGAAATGGAATCACTGGGAGAGCCCAACATAGACTCCGGGTTGTTGTTGTCATGGCTGCTAAGCATTCAGCCGAGCGGCACCCAAGGAAACAAGAATTGTCAATTGCAGTTGAGCAGGAAAACGGGCTGAAAAGTGTTAATTGTCCTCGCTTCTGTATAGTTTTTGCACAAGAAGAGAGGGGCTTAGTTTTGTGGATATAATGCAGTGGAAGGAGAAAGAAGTGGAATTGAGGAGTTAAAAGGCCTTAATGCAGCTATTTACTGTTTACCTTTGACAAGACTTTTGCCTTTTCCGAAAGCACATTGACTTATGGGAAAATGGGGAAATATCTACCAACTATCCACACAAGATGGTCCTGATAACACACACACACGCACACACATGCACACACACATGAGGAAGATTGCGAGTATTTTATTATGTCCAAATTGCTAACAATACAAGCTATTTGAAAGGGGAACTGTCAGGTATCAGGTATTTTTCCCACATTTAATTTTGGCACATTTGGCATGTAACTGTTAACAAAGGCAAGGAACTGATTCTTCCCCAGAGCTTCTAGAAGGAGTGTAGCCTTGCCAACACCTTGATTTTGGCTCAGTGGCACCCAAGTCAGTTGTCTAACTTCTATAGAATGTAAGCTAACAAGTTGCTGCTTTAGACCATGAAGTCTGTGGTAGTTTGTTTACAGCGGCCACGGAAGAATAACACATACCTAGAAGGAGCATATTTGTTTACGTAGAAACTTAAAAGGTGAGAAGAATAAATGATCAAATGTAATAAGAGAGAAAATTAAGGGGCGCCTGGGTGGCACAGTCGTTAAGCGTCTGCCTTCGGCTCAGGGCGTAATCCCAGCGTTATGGGATCAAGCCCCACATCAGGCTCCTCCGCTAGGAGCCTGCTTCTTCCTCTCCCACTCCCCCTGCTTGTGTTCCCTCTCGTTGGCTGTCTCTATCTCTGTCAAATAAATAAATAAAAATCTTTAAAAAAAAAAACAACACTAGAAATAAACTCTAAAAAGAGAAAATTAAGTGAGCAAGAATTTAGAATTCTAATAATAAATAAGTGTTATTTTTCATTCCCCCCATCATTGAGATATAATTAAGTTTAGTTTTCCATTGCATTTCAGTTTTATCCCCAAAATATAATTCCAAGACTGTGTAAGCCATTCTTTATTTAAAATGAAGTTAACTTCCTAGAGATTCAGTGAATAAAATATACTGTTGTTTACTATAAAAGTGGATTATCCATTCGAGTAGTAAATATCGAGAGCTCCATAAAGACTGTACTTTATGTTAGCCCAATTAAAAAATTAATTAAACTTTATGATTCTGAAAGCTTTCATAAATTTGTCAAACTTTCAGAAAATATACTTACTTCCAAACCTGTATAAATAAAATTATCAAATATATTTCAGTGGGTTGCCAGATCATGGCCAGTTCTCAAGTAGGTACAAACTCAGACCTCATATCATTTATCAAAGTCATGTATGTTCTATAAGAAAGTGTGAGTAACGTGGTTATCATCATCAGTCATCAAGTGTTGATCATTTCCACCTCTACCTTATTATATCAATCCACAATGCATCGATGACAAAGGATTTCATGTTAGTTCACAATTCACTGAAGTAATAGGAGCCCTCTTTCATAGTTAGTAGATTCTTGGTGTAACTTTAAGGATGTAAATTTTATCCACAGAGGGTGACCATCTTGTTTCTTACCCAGTAAATTGAAGACTATCTGGCACTAAATGGCTGTTCAATTAATCTTTGTCTAATGAATAGAAAATCTAAGAAGTAGTTTTGTTATTGTTTATTTTTTTACTCATTTTCCCATTACAGAAAAAGAAGCTGAGACTTAAAAAGCTGGAAGCCATTCTGCCATTTGCAATACAAGCAGTTGTGTGACTCCGTTAGTTGAGTCCAGTGTCCAGGCTGCTAAGCACTCTTTTTAAAAATTTCAAAATCACACTGGGTGTTATACGCAACTGATGAATTATTGAACACTACGTATGAAACTAATATGTTGTCCAACTGAATTTAAGTTAAAAAAATGCTTTCTACACAGAAAAAAAATTTTCAAAATCACATTTTAAGTTATAGAGAATAAAGTTTATTTTTAAGATAGAATTAAACAGAATTAAAATTGCATACATTAGTAACGTAACTCAAAATCCTTAATTTGGTATAAGTGTGACACATTTTCTTGCTGTCTTGTGTTTTAACAAATCGCCATAACCTAAACTGCTTTATAAAACTGTATGCTGCAATTTTGCTTTACTGTTTTTGTTTATACTCTGATTTCAGACAAAACTTTTCATAAACTTCCTCTGTCTCTGGGTCCATCCTTCATCAATGTCATCTAAGTACGGACCAGCAGCACCCAATAAATCAGTTCCATTTTCTTCATAATCTGGGAAAAAGCCCTCTCTAACTCTTGATATTTTTCTTGGTAATCTGGATCAGCTGCAGTGAAAAAAACACCATCAGTAGTATAAAATGTTGTTTCATTCATAAAATAGTTGTTTCATTCTTAAAACATTGAATTTGGTATCACTAAAGCTTGTTTAAATGGAGTTTGCCTCTGAGCTTAATCCACACGTTGTGGTTCATGTTCCAATGTCATATCTGGGAGATGTCTAAGTCTCTCCATTTTATTACTTGAAGAAGATTATTTAGTGCTTGGTGTGTTGTTTCTAGAATAGAGTCAGCTTCAAGTGAACTTTTCTCAAATCAATTTTTTGGTACACATTTGAATTATTTAGTTCCTCAAGCCAAATTTACCCCGACGTCTTAAACTACTAGTTCACTTTTTAGATGTTTGGATAATTATGTTACTCAAAATTTGGGTCTATAAAATTTGATAGATGTATGCTTTATCACATGTGGCAAAAAATCAAGTGACTGTGGAGAAAATGACTTTTCTTCTTTTATCTTTGTCTTACTGTTATTTCATTTCCTCTCTTTGTGTTTGCCTACACTATCGTGAAGACACTTGAAAGTATTTTAGTATCTGAAGTGCCATGCTTACTCATAATCCTGCCTTAAACTGCTGCTATAGATCTTAAGAGTAGAGTGACTTTATGTCAGTTTTCTTTTCCATTGTTTCTCTGGTAGTGAGGTCTGTATGCTTTTCATCACCGTTATTATTTTGGTTCGTATGGTAAAGCTGAATCATAAAACTAAGAGTAATAACTTTTATTTCTGCTAGTGTATTTTACTCCATTAATATGCCAATACATAGAGACTTGATGACAAACTGATTTATTTTTATTATTTGAGGACTTGTCAAACTCTAAGAAAGGTTTACAAATAGCTTCTTAAAAATATAAGAAACACATCAGTCAGTGTTTCCTTTCTTAACAGCCAATTACTTCCATAGGAAGTTCAATGCGACCAGCTCACAAGCTCTATCTAGAGTAAATGCATTAGAGAAATCCATGTAAGGATGTAAAGTGATGACTAGACCCTTTGACTCTTTGGATTACAATCTTGTGCTCATTAGACTAAGATCAAAACTCAAGAGTTTTACAGATTTGCTTATTCATACCAAAGTGTGATATGGAGTCAACAGATACCTAGATGGCAGTGTATGAATGGTATAATGCAATTTAGTACTTGTGACTAAAAAGGACTACAAAGTCAACTTTGAAAGGAAATGTTGGAAGCCAATAGAAGTTTCCAGATATCCAATTGGCATAAATAGTTACTGTTTCTTTATTCATATTTGTGCTTTGTAAAGACAGGAAAAGAAGGCACAACTAGGTTATTTTCTTATAACGGTTAAGTATATCAGCTTTCATACCACAATTTGATTAGGTTATCACAACAAATATTGAGTTGCTGGTGACAACATGATCACAATAATATAATCCTCATGAAAAGATATTGTGTCATTCATCATTAAATAATTTTAAATTGCAAATGCTACTTTAGGATATGCCATTCACTCTAAGATTGGCAACTTTGTTTATAAAAATAATAAAGCTCATAAGAGGATCCCACCGAAACGTGTAAATATCAAAATGTGCTTGATTTATCAAATGAATTTAAAGGTAATATTCCATCTAGAGCAGTAGAAACTACATGTATAAGCAGGGCAAACAGTAGTACTTTTATAATGGAGATTGCGGCAATTTACCACTTTAATCAGAAAGAGAATTCATCTACTTTTTTTTTTAAAGACTTATTTATTTTAGAGAGAGAGAGCATGTGAGCATGGGGAGAGGGGAGAGGGGGAGAGGAAGAGAGTCTCAAGCAGACTCCACCCTGAGTGTGGAGCCTGACATGCGGCTCAATCTCACAACCCAGAGATCATGACCTGACCTGAAACCAAGAGTCAGATGCCCAACTGTCCGTGCTACCCAAAATTCATTTACTTATTAAAGAGATATTTACTGTAAAACTTTTCTGAATGTGTATCTCCATATGGCTCTGTATACTATTAAAATATAAAATCAAACAGGCCCCTATTTAATAAACGGACACTTTGGTTGGATGAAAAAGAAGATATATTGTTGTGTTCCTATGAACATTTGACTTACGAGTAAATTAGAAGTCCAATAATACAAAAACAGTATTTCTAAGTCTCCAGCTTTGGGAAATCTTTGATTGCATCCTACTAAGGCAGACTTAAAGACAAACTTTATGTCATCTGTGCTCCATGACCTTTGTTCTACTTCTTCTTTCTTGCATTATGATGATTAATAGGTAGAAAAAAAAAATCGGTAACTACATGGAGTTTACTACCAGATGGAGGGCATATAATTCAACATTAAATATTATTTAAAAAATTTTAAATGCATTGAAGGGAGAGAGCAGAGCATTAAGAATAAGGGATTGTATTCAGATCTTAAAAGACTTTAGAAAAAATATATCCCCTGTAAGCTGCAAGTTCTTCGTCGAATACAACTCTCTGGTCATCAAGACCTTCCCTGAATGCTTGAAATATAAATACAGCGCACTTTAATATAAAAAATTCGACAAAATGTTAAGTAACAACACAAAGGCTAAATAATAATACAAGATATCCATGTAATAAACTAACATAAAATAAAATAATATAAAGCAATGGTGTCTGATGGCCAAATCAGTGGTATTAGTTGTTAGTGCAATGATGTACCAGAGAAAGATCCATTTTTATTGGAGTGGTTAGAATAACTTTAATGAAAAGTGTTTGCATTTGGCCAGGTGTGCACGCTGCAGTAAAAAAAAAAAAAAAAAAAAAAAAAAGATTCTGGCACAAATAAACACATTACTTTTTTCAAACAAAACAAAGCCAAATATAACGACAAATAAAATGATGTACCAAACGAAATTGACATTTTTGAAGTTTGGGGAACTTTTTCTGATTTCTGAAGTTAAATTTCAAGCAATTATGTCTGTTGTACTTGCTTGTCAGTTTCTCGTTTTGCAGCATCACATTATGTGTATGAGGCAGCAAGTGTGGTGATGAAAGAATCTGAAACCGAGAACGATCGGCAAAGTGATTTATTCATTACATTTAAACTATCAAAACAAACAAAGATTTAATATATCCTATGCAAAGTAAGGCTATTTTAGCTTCAAAACATACGTAATATGATAAGCAATAACACAAGAGATAATAAATTTGTGTCTGAACAGTCTCACCTAAATATGCATTTCTTTTTTTTTTCTTTTTTCAATATTTGGTGGAATCCTGCAAAAGCAAAATGAGCTTTTGTACCATCACGATCACGACTGAGCCTTCATATCACACAATAATGGTCATCAGTTGTTCATGCTTACTACTCTTATTGCTCCTGGTTATGTTGGGCCTGGTTTTAGAGGACCCACTCACAATGCGGCATTTTTGTACAGAAAAAGTTACCTGGCATTCGCCTTCATTTGATTGAATTGCTTTTGATCAATTAGTTATTGTTATTTTTTCATAGTACACAATGCTGAAAATCTGGTGTCTTCAGGTACTATTGTTAACAATAGTGACGAAAAGGGGGATACATTCTACAATGGATGAGTTCTTTAATAAATTACAATAAATATGTGAAACTGTAAACAGTGATGTGGAATAATATGTAATGACATAGAAAGATGTTTATGATATAATGTTTAATGAAAAATACACTATAAAGTACTTAGATACCAGAATATTCCACTGAGTCTGGTTTAAATAAGAAAAAAAGAGTGGAGGGACACCTGGGTGGCCCAGTTGGTTAGGTTGCAGACTCTTGATTTTGGCTCAGGTCATGATATCAGGGTGGTGGGATCCAGCCCTGCCCATTGGGCTCCTTCAGCAAGGAGTCTGCTTGAGAGTCTCCCTCTCTCTTTCCCTCTGTCCCTCTCCCTACTCATGCTTGCTCACTCTGTCTCTCTCAAATAAATAAATAAAAATCTTAAAAAAAAAAAAAGAAGAAGAAAGAATAGAAACAAGTTCATGGTCCAGAAATCTAATGGTTAATTTGAATGTGTCCCAAGACTGTATGCTTGCACGTAATTGAAAACCCCAATAACTGTGGCTTAAAAAAGATTTTCTTCTCTTGTAAGAAGAGGCTTGCTTAGATAATCCAGTGCTGGTGAGGAAGGCCTTATAATTAGGGCCCACTCAATTTCTGTCTTTACTTTTCATCGTTACGATTTTTATCTTCAAGGTTGTCTCATTTACCATATGGCTGCTGAAGCTCCAGTCATCTTGTCCACATTCCAGGTAGAAACAGAAGAGGAAGGGAAAAAGGAAACAACTTGCAGCTGAAGCAGCAACCTTTAAAGGGTATTCCTGAAGCTCCTTATGTGAGCAGATGTTTGTGAAGTAGGTAAGAGAGAATAAACAAAATCTCCATCTTTTTGTGACAAAAATAGTTATACTGATGAAATGCAGGTGTGTCCTTAGATTATATGGTCCAAATAATGATAATGAATTTATTTGGATGGCACCAAAATATTTTGTCAATGATTCACATTGCACGAGAAAATTAAAATGAGGGTAAAAAAGAGACTTTTTGTCTCTGGGATTAAATGATGACCAAAATGTGACAGTTTTTTAAAAAAGACATTTCAGTAGTAACACAATAGTCTATTAGATAGTAGAATAACTTATTTATATTTTTCTTCTCACCAACCTCAACTTACCAATTGGTACTTACATTACTGCCTTAGAGAACATGTTTGAGTACTTTCTCTTTCTTGGTCAAATAGATGCATAAACATTGGTTTCCACTAATAGAAAGCAATGATACTGCATTTAGAATTACATGGACAGAAAACAAGGTGTGACATCCCAGAAAGGAAGCTCCATATATCATCAGTCCACATTGGAAAATGTCAGAGCACAAGACAGTGATTCTGGTTTGTTTTCTCCATATTGCACGCTGCATATTGCTGTAAGTAGATGTCAGTTTTGCTTTGTAGGATCGCACAAAACCCCTTCAAGCAGCGTTATCCCTCCATCAGAGCATGTTCAAGTTCTTATAATTTCCTGTATTTGACTTTCTTCAGTTTAAATCTGTCTCCAGAAAATCCTGTTGAAAGACTACACATTTTCTGGGAAATTCTACATCTCTAGTTTCTCTTTTGTCTGTCCTTTACCATTCATCCTTTCTACCTTTGTTCATGTTCAAACTTTATTCATTCCCCCCTGGGGGGTCTTGTTTCTTCACCAGCCTCATTAAACATCTATGATGCCATCAAGGTTATGTGTTTGAAACTGTTACGAACAACATCAAAGGTCTTCTAATTGCCTGCTAGGTAAAATTCAAACCTGTCTTCAACATACATCCCAATGCCCTACATTTGAGCTGCAGTTGCCCCCTCTTATCTGAGGTCCTGCTTTCCATGTTTTTGATACTTGTGGTCAACCTCAGTCAGGAAGTAGATTGATTCTCCTTCTGATTCATCATCAGACAGACAATAGTTGCCAAATGCCATGTCCCAGTGCCTATGTCTTTCACCTTATTTCATCTCATCACATGGACATTTTACCATCTCACATCATCACAAGAAGGGTGAGGACAGTACAATGAAATATTTTGAGTGAGATAACATTCATATAACTTTTATTACAGTATATTGTTGTAATGGTTCTATTCAATTATTATTATTGTTAATTTCTTCCTGTGCTTAATTTATAAAGTAAACTTTAGGTATGTATGTATAGGGAAAAAAACGTAGTACTCATAGGGTTTCGTACTATCCATGGTTTCAGGCATCCTCTGAGAGTCTTGGAACATATCCCTCGTGTAGACTACTGTATGAAATGGCGACTGTTTTTTAGACTTGCTCTGTAGTTCTCAAACTTTTCCATGATTCAGAATCATTTGGGGATCACATTAATTCAAAAATTACTAATCTTCGCTCCTCGAGTTTCTGAATCAAGAAATCTGGACTGGCCCGAGTATTTGCCTTTCTAAGCTGCCATGTGATGTTGATGGCTGTGGACCAATTTGAGAACCATTTCTCTAAACTTACACATCTCCATGCTTGTGTCTTTGCTCTTCTCTTTGTTTAGTATTGCCTTTCTTTCCCTTTATTGTTTCACTTTATAAAATGTCAACTGATGCTTTAGAAGCAAATCTTAATTCTTCTGGGCAAAATTTGTTTCTCCTTTACTTGTTTTCTTAACAAATGAATTTTTTTTCCTTCAACAAATACTTTTGGCATAGTATTCATGATCTTATATTACAATTATTTGTTTATATAACTAATGCATCCTGCTGGATTTGAACTTCTCTTAGGCACCTGATTCCCTGAGGGTGTTTGTGAATGAACCTGGGCTCCTGGAGAGAAAAGAGGTCCCTGAAAAGGAAATTACCATGAGCGATCAAATGTGGCAAAGTCAGACAGTGCCTTGACTTTTTGACCTGGATGTTGCTTTTGAGATAAAGAGAAGCCGCACCTGACAACCACCGACTGTGCAAGCTCCACCCCCTCCCTGTGACCCACATGTGCACATGCATGAAGACACACAGACACACCTCTGTGAGAATCAGATGGGATGAGAGGACTATTCTGGAGTATGTAAGTGTTGGCCTGGTGCAACTTTGCAGGGGGACCTGCAAATACATCATGCAAGAACCTGTAGATAACAGTATATGGTATGTGGAGAGTGCAGTGTTTGGTGATTAGAAGACAAACATCATGACATTGCCTGAATCAAAAAAAAGTGTTGATGATGGGGAAGACATCAATTTATACTTGGTGATACTCATTTACACTGCTCCGAGTTGGGGATTTCTTTCTCTGCCAAGCAGATATTAAATCAAAAGTGTTTTAACATATTAAATACAATACAGATATATCTTAACATCACAAGATTTCAGACCTAGATAGAACCTTAGGTATCAGGGGCGCCTGGGTGGCACAGCGGTTAAGCGTCTGCCTTCGGCTCAGGGCGTGATTCTGGCGTTCTGGGATCAAGCCCCACATCAGGCTCCTCTGCTATGAGCCTGCTTCTTCCTCTCCCACTCCCCTTGCTTGTGTTCCCTCTCTCGCTGGCTGTCTCTGTCGGTGTTAAATAAATAAATAAAATCTTAAAAAAAAAAAAAAAACAGAACCTTAGGTATCAGATAGTGTATAAGTTTGAATTAAATATCATGGAGAATCTAAAAGCTCCTTGTGGTTTAGAAGAAGAGCATTGTGAAAATGAAGCTCTATATTTATTATTATTTTCCAATACATTTTCTGTTTCTCAGGAAAGAGAAGCATAATTGCAAAAAGAAGTATAACAGGGTTTTTGCTAGATACCCCTTACTTTAGTATTTGCAGTAAAAATGAAGGCATAGACATTTAGCTGTGATTACATGCTCCCGAAAGTTAAGAATTTAAAATTACTTGAAATGTAAACATGGCAAGTGCAAATTTCAAGGAAATTGTGTAATACAGTATAAAATCAGCAGAGAGAAAGACTGTTTCACACATCAATTTTTAAAATATAGCTTTAAGTAAATTAAAGACTTTTAAAAAGGCATCTCTAAAATGTAATTTTCCACATACGGCATATGGATTTATAGATACAATATTCAAGTCAGGTAGTTTTTTCACACACAATAGTTGCTGTGTTAACTTGGTAACAAAAACATTTCTGTCTTTTGTTATTCCTGCTTTGATTTATGTTGGTTTCGGTTGTCTACATATGCTTATGCATAGCTTTTCTACCAGCATTCTAAGCATACCTTTTTTTCTGTTTGTCAAGTTAAATGTGTGGTCCTGCTTTTTAAACCGGTCTTTGTGATTCCCAGTGGTTACATATTGGAGTGCCAAGTGGTAAACTGAGGCTCTTTTCCTGGGGCTTTCAACTCTCTTCGGAACAATTTTTACAGAGTAGCATAAGCATTATAATGAGTAAAAATTTGCACATATACTGTTCACAGAGTACATTGGAATATTAACTATTTACATGAATTCATTTTTTAAAATCGAACTTCAGATTCCTCTTTAAAACCAATAGGTGCTCTGGGATTGCCCTACTAGACCCCTAAGTTTCATTAATTCACTTTCCTCTGCCATGAAGAGTGCTTCAATGGCAATATTTAAGAATTTTTAGATAGTATTTTTCTTTGCTCATATATAGAACTTCCCTCAAATCAAATTAGAAGTGACCTTTCTAAAATACAAATGCTGCCAGGCCATTTTGGAACCTTAAATGGCACGACGGTTCATACAGCTCAGCAGAGCATGCCAGACCCTTCAAAGCAGTGCTTTCCTATCTGTTTAGACTCACATCCAGCCATCCCTCAAACACGTCTACACCAGCAAATATTTGAAGGCTTCCTGAGTGTGTTAGGTTTTTCGTGCCTCCATGAATTTTCACAAGCCCTCCGCTATTTCCTTTCTTTCTCCATTTCAGTGGATTCCTATTGATCTCTCAAGACTCGGGTTGCATTACCTCTTCCGCAAAGTTGGCCAAGTAGGGCCAAGTGTGGTCTCCTGTTTTTCCTCTAATGTTTTCTTTCATAGTGCATCTCAGGTACAGAACTTCTAATATTATTTTAAAATTTTTATTTGCTGGACATTTACGTTCAAGTGTAAACACAACAATACAGTCGGATCAGCTCTTTCAGTTACATGATCTCTACATAACATCTGAAAGCTCTTCTGTTTTAATTTTGTTACCACTAATAAATAAGTTTTCTTACAATCAAATGACAGAATTTTGGCCTAAATTATCTGTACCAAATTACTGTTTTACTGTTTATTAGGTAAAATATTGGTATTGTATTTGTATCACATTTTGTTTTTCCTTTTTAGGACCCTTAAAGAAACAAGGGATCCCTTTCCAGTTGTTAAGTCCTTCCAATAGAAACCAAGAATCTGGGTTTCTAGAAGATTGTTTGACTCATTGGAGTCTTAGACCAACTCATAAACATTACTTTAACCTAAACCAAATTATAGAAATTTAACTCAAACCCAAATTATAGAAATAATGATGCCGTTACAGTTAGGACTAAACCATCAATTCTTCTTATGTGCATTTAATTTGTAGGTACAGTAACAACATTCCTTTCCTTTACTTACTCACTTGATGTAAGTCCCCTCCAGACACAGGCAATAATTGTTCTGCTGTGTAGTTCTGGTTACCGAGCTGTGGGCTACTTTTTCTACCTCTGTACAAAGAGAAGACATCTCTCTATATCTGAAAGTTAGATTTTTCTATCCAATTACACTTATCCTTCCATTCATTCATTAGTCACTCATATATTTTTTTTATTACCTACCATGTATCTACCTATCACTGTATTAGGTATTTTATATTTAAAAAAAAAAAGCAGACAATGTTCTTGACCACATGGAGTTTAAACTCCACTGGAGGAAAGTGACAATAAAGATGTTTATAACATGAGATCCGGAAATGCCACAGAATTTTAAGTAGTTGAACTGGTAGTACCACTGGCTGCCAGAGTTATTTTAGAAAGAATTTTCAGAAGACTTTCTGAGGAGGTGGCATTTGAGCTGAGACATAAATAAAATGAGGGTGTAAGTTGAGAAATTTTGAACTGAATTATCTCACAATCAACTCAAATCTGAACTTTTAACTTCCCTTTTGGACATGTTGCCTTGCTCAGCCCCTGGACTTTCCCTTCTTGGTGAATGGTACTGTTATTCACTAAGTTTAAATTAAAGTCCTAAGGTCATCTTTTATGCTTACCTATTCTACCCTCAAATACATTTATCTTGAGTCTTACCACCTTTCTCCAAATTCACTGTTGCAACCCTAGCATGTCCATCGTCATCTTGCAAAAAAGATATTGCAATGTCCCCTGATGGTCTACCAACACCCATGGTATATACCTTCTTATCTTTTCTCTGTTCTATATACTTAACTTTATTAAACTTTAATCAGGGCATGTGAAAAGACTGCCTATTGCTCTTACGACAAGGATGCGACTCTTTGTCGGGACCTACAAAGCCATGATGGCCTGCCCCCAACCTTTTTCTTCACTCTTGTCACACAAGCTCCCCTCACTCTATTCTTTCTAGCCACCTTGAGCTTTATTTCCTTGGGCTTCCTATATTTTCTTCCACCAAAGGTCATTGTATATCTTTATTCTTCCCTTTGGAAAAAGCTTTTATTTTGGCTTGATCAAGTGAAGTGTACTGATTTTTAAGATGTCAGCACAATTTTCACTTCCCTAGAGCTTTCCTTAACATGCCTGACTATGTCAAATACTCCAATTGTAGGCCCCAAGGCAGCCTTTCCTTCCTAAGGTCTTGTCATGGACTAGTTGTATTTATAATTTTTTTATGTGACTATGTGGTCACTTCCTTCCTTCCCCACCATATCATTCATCTTTCAAAGGTGTGTGTTAGACATGTTTTTCCAAAATTGATTGATTAGTGAATAAATAAATATTCTTTGAATGAGAGAACTAATCAATCAATTAATTAGTAGACCTCTTTTCCAACACTTTCCCTTTACATTCTACAATATATATACATTGTCTTTTTTTCTGAAATGCTCTAGGTTCTTTCCACTGCAGGACTTTTGCACTTACTCTGTCTGGAGCAGTCTTGGCATTCTGGGTTTTCTTCACTATTCATGTCTTGGCTTAATTAACACCTTCACAGAGAAGGCTTCCTGGGTCCACTTCTTCAAAGTCTGATAGCCCTGTTTTCCTCCTTTTCTTCCATCTCTTTCCAAAATTGTATTAATTTTGCAATTACACAATTAATTTTTCATTTATCTTTCACTTATGTTGTCAACTAGACATGAATTCTACAGGAGGGGAGACCATACCCTTCTGAGACAGGTCAGTATCTGTGCATTTATAAAGAGGTGTGTATTCCTGAGCATATGGTTAGGCTCATCATCCTACATCAAATCTAGAGAAAGGAAATCACGTTACCTAAAAGAGCACATCTCTTCATTTATTGTCTAAGCACACTCACTTATTAAACACATTTTCTCAAGATTAACTAGAAATCAGTTCTTTTTCAGGATGTGCTAAGTGATATGGTGTTGGTCACATTAATATTAGGCCACTCCAATTGTTTTTCCATTTATGTTATAGTCAGGGTTATCCCATTGAACAGACAATGTTCATAATCTCACCAATAACCATGTAAGATTGATTTAAAAGAAAATAGATGTTACTGAAATTATTTTGAAAACACGGCAACTCCTGCATGGCCCCTTGTAAATTATAAGCAGACTCTTTTATTCTAGATTTGCATATTCCATATTGAATGATAATGGTGAGATTTTGTAGTAACTCAGGTAATATCACAGCATACATTAAAGTACCATGTACCCATGCAAACCAACAGGGACATTCTGTAGCGGTATTGCTTTCTCTTATGTACCAAAGGCACATTCTGTTATGTACTCAAATGAATTTTTTCTAAACTCCGAATTTGTATATGCTGAAAAATGGCAAGAGAAAGAGAGAATGAACAAAGTCTGTCCCTGTGTGAGCATCACATAGTCTATGTGAGGTAGGTAATTAAGACATCCACGTTTGTAGTGAATGTTAACTAATAAAGCATTATTTAGCCATAAACAGAAGTGACAAAATATAAGGAAAGGGGCCTATTCAATGTCTTAAGATATAAGTTAGACTTGTTTTTATTCTTGAACTCTTTATTTTGAAATAATTTTAGATTTAAAGGAGAGCTGCAAAGGGAGTACAGGTACTTGCTATATACCCTTCACCCAGCTTTCTCTGAAGGTAGCATTTTACATAAGCATTTCCTTATTAAAACTAACCAGCAATGGTACAATGATGTTAATAACACTACAAACTTTATTCATATTTCACCAGCATTTCAACTAATGTCTTTTTCTGAGCCATGAACCAACAGGATACCATACTGCATTTCATCATCAGGTCTCCTTATCTACTCTGTAAGAAGTTCTCAGCTATTTCTTTCATAATTGAAGATTGCTAGTCAGATAAAATGTAGAATGTCCCTCAGTTTGGGCTTGGCTGATATCTTCTCATGATTAAATTGGGTTTGTAGATTTGGGGGAATAACATCATATAGGTGAAGTGCCCTTCTCATGACATCATATCAGAAAGTACATGATATCACCTTGACTACTGGTAATTTTAAACTCTATCTCTTGGTTAGGGCTGTGCCTGTCAGATTTCTCCACTGTAAAAGTTACTATCTTTCTCCCTTCCCATACTCTGAGCATAAGAAGTGAGTCACTAAATCCAGCCTACATGCAAGAGAATGAGAACTAGAGCTCTATCTTCCAGAGGGAGGAGTATCCAAGAATTTGTGAACGTGTGTTAATATCATCACAATAATTAATATGCTGGGAGAGATAGTTTAAGGATATGTAAACATCTTGCCTTCCCTTAAAGATTATTCCATTAATTTTAGTAGTTATAAGTGAATCTTGCCTGTGGCAATTATTACTGTGGTGTTTTCATGGTGAATTTCTATTTCTTCATTCCTTCTACAATTATTATTTGAAATTTTTCTATAGGAAAGATTTATTTTCCCCATATTTATATATTTATTGAGCCATTTATTTATATCATTATGTACTCATGGATATTTATTTTACTCTAAGGGCTTTAATCCAGAACTATTCTTATCTTACACTTAAATTGTTTCAGTTTTGGCCACAGGGGGCATTTTCAAGTATTCTTCACTTATTTAGCATTTCCTTACATTCTAGCCCTACAGTTTGCTATAGGCTCCTCTTGTATTTTCCCTACACCAGCTCTAAATTAGTCATTTCCCCGGGAAGTCTTTGTGCTTTTATTGAAGAATGGTATGAAGAAATGAAGACCTTGTGGTATGTGGACTATTCACTACCAAATTCGGAAGTCCTGCTGGCATTTGGTATAGTTAGTATTTTTTATTTTAGTCATTTTAATAAGGATGTAGTTATATCTCATTATGGCTTTAATTTGCTAAATTTAGTTGAAAAATCAGATGACTAAGTATACTTTCAGGATATTTTGGCTACATGTTAGTTTCTCCTAAATTAATTCTTTCAGATTGTCATTACATGAAGCACATTATAATTATCAGCTTAGTGAATAAAATGGTACTTCAAGATTTATAAAGCTGTACAAGAAACAATATCTTTCTGTAGCTATGTTACTATTGCTTCTGGCCCAGATTCCCTAATTTTGATTAATTCCTCATAATCTTTAGGTTCTTTTCTATGCTATTGTTCATCAAAAATGAACATCTAGGGGCGCCTGGGTGGCTCAGTCGTTAAGCATCTGCCTTCAGCTCAGGGCGTGATCCTGCCGTTCTGGGATCGAGCCCCACATCAGGCTCCTCTGCTATGAGCCTGCTTCTTCCTCTCCCACTCCCCCTGCTTGTGTTCCTTCTCTCGCTGACTGTCTCTCTCTCTCTGTAATAAATAAATAAAATCTTTTAAAAAAAATGAACATCCAGCCCAACCATGTACAGTTATTTTAAGTTGTGATTTGAACTTACATAGCCAATATCTTAATGTAGATTTTTATATTAAGACTTTATTTAGAGTAGTTTTAGGTTCATTTATGTGGATTTCAACAGGTTGTTAAAGTTTAATGACAATATTTTTAAAATCCTAAAACAGTCCATTGATCGACCTAAAAATTCACTTAAGGTCTTGTTCTGAAAAGTTTCTTTGTCCACATCTACATTTGAAATTGAAATAGAAAAAAAATTGTGATGAAAATACTAAAACACCGGGGCAAACTTATTTAAGGCATTTAAGATGTAAAGCCAAATTCGTCCATCCAATTTTTTCTTATGACTTTTAAAAGTCAAGATTTGAATTTAAAATTTAATTCACTGTGTTGGGGTAGTTTGAGCTTTCTGCATTAATGTTTTCTCAAGAATCATGACATTAACATTATTAACTAATCTTCATTTAAAACCTGTACCTTTTTAAATCAAAAAATGATTTTCTCATTTAAAGAATTTTAGGTTCTTAATTATTTTTTCTCACAATTTTTGCTGTACCCCTTGATTTCCAGCACTCTAATACAAGAATTTTGGTTTTAATGTAGCTCATATTCCTTTAACTCATGGGAATCTTTTCGAATATTCTCAATTTTTGCCGTCTGATCTTTCCCTGGGAAGTGTCTCTCTATTTATAAACTCTTAGAGGATAAATTTTAACAGAGTATAATTGTAACTCTGATAAAAAAAGGAAAGAATTGTCAAAGATTTTATTTAACTAATTAATTGTTGAGGAGACCAGTAAGATGTCAAAGCTGATTCAAAGAAGAATTCAAAGTTTTATACACACACATACACACACAGAAACTCACACACACACAGAGGGAGAGAAAAAGATAAAGGACGCTAAAATGAATTTACAAATAGATGCAAAATTGAGTTGAGGGAGAAATAATTTCCCTCTAACAGAAATAACTAATTTGCATGCATGTCAGAAAGAACAGTTCAACTATCATTATTTCTATCAATAATCAACAACTTAGAGAATGGTAAGTTAGCTCAGATAATGAAAGAAAGAGAATCCTGGTGGGTTTATGGGAAGGCTAGTCAGCATTCCCACAAAACAAACAAACAAACAAACAGTCAATCAATCAATCAATCTCTGTCTCTCTTTTCATTTCAAAGTCTTCCACAGATCCTGAAATACGTAAATAATAAATAAATATCTGGGCCCTTGTGACCTAGTTCTTAAATGAACCCACATTTAAATAATAAAAGTCAACAAACTCCATTTAAATTAATAAAGAATGTTCATTTTTTTACTTACCTTTCTAGAAGACTTTTGAAGGGGACCCAAGTAAAATTCCATAGTATCCTTAAATGGCGTCTCTCCTCTCCCTCACTCTTGAAGCTCTGTGACACTTCAGGATTTCTCTGGCTTCAAGCACCAAAACTCCTCTTTAGGTCTAGCCCCTGACCAAGACAGTTAAAGTTCCCTGCAACTTGACTATGTTAAAGGATCTTCCTGAGAATAAGCTTCTGACATCCCTTTTCTTAGGGCATTTATTTTAGTAACTTGCAACTCTAATTTTTCTCTGCCCCTTTGAGATGTAAATCTTCTTCCAGTCTTCTGCCAATGCTACAACCCAAGAATGTCTTTCTCAAGGTCCTGGGAGCCATCCCTTTGAAATGTAACCATCAAGAAAGATGTGTGTATCTCCCAGTTTCTGTGGGAGTGTAGAAACCTAAATTCAATAAGCACCATTTGTCAAAGGGATACCACTTCCATACCACATTAGCCAACCATCTGTCAACATTCCCCCAGCTCTTTCCCCCTAGCTCACTCAAGGCATAAAAACTCTCTCACTTTTTGTTTCAATCAAGTTGAGTTCAATCCCTATCCCTCATTGCCGTAGTCTTGAATAATTCTTCTTTCCCCTGACTAACTTGCCCAGCAAAATTTCTTTGACTCTCTTCACAGATTTGTTTTTCTTTCTCCTTCTCACATACCTCTTGTTATGAAGATCATTGTTTTTTACTTTAAATTCAGTCTGCTTTCACCCTGTTTACCAATTTAATATCACAAAACTGGTCTAGCCCTAGTCAGAGAGTTGGAGAGTGAAAAAACTGAACATGCAATAACACAAGCTTCTCTAAGTAAGAAAAGAGAAGGATTAAGAATGTGAACACCTAATATACAAATTTAGCTATTTCTAAATTTACATTTTTAGCATGTACATTCACAAACGTATATCCTTATTTTCTGCAATAATATGAAAAATGGACATTCCTATATATTTTATTTTTCATGGTAAATGTGGATTTTGAAACTCTTTATATGGCACTCAACTTTTCAATTTCTGAATTCAGGTTTTGAAATGTTTATGCTCTGGTGTATCTCTTCAATTCATTTTTTCTGAATAATTTCCTGTGGCATCTAGTTCTGCACATTTTCATACCTAAGAATATTCTTCGGGACGCCTGGGTGGCACAGCAGTTAAGCGTCTGCCTTCGGCTCAGGGAGTGATCCCGGCATTATGGGATCGAGCCCCGCATCAGGCTCCTCTGCTATGAGCCTGCTTCTTCCTCTCCCACTCCCCCTGCTTGTGTTCCCTCTCTCGCTGGCCGTCTCTGTCAACTAAATAAATAAAATCTTTAAAAAAGAAAAAAAGAATATTCTTCAGCTCCTTCGCACATAAATCGATAACTTATAAGGTCATGGATTTCTCAATTCTAAGCTTTAGCTTTTGAATCTCAGTAGTTCTTGTTCTAGTTAGTTATTAGTATAACAAGAAGGAGGAACTAGGAAAAGTATGATATTTAATACTGTGTAGGTAAAATAAAAATGTATTTTCTTCTGTGCCTATCTGGACTTTTGATGATAAACTTGACAATTTCATCAGGCTATATATAAGTGGAGGTATGTTGTTTCAATAATTTTGCCTGAAATGTAGTTACTTCTCAGTTAGCTTGAACAGTTTTTATTTTTATGCTATATTTTATCTTCTGTTTATTCCATTCTTTCCTCTAACAATGACTGTGTGTTTTTAGTTGAATATTTGGAATACCTTCTATACTTATGATCTTTGAAAAACAATTTTTTTGTTTTATTTATTTTGTGGAATTACTGTAAAATCTGTATTCATTAATTTAATTGACTTTATTATTAGGTCTAGTATCTACAACTGCCAAATAATTTTTAAGTTCAGATGTCACACTTTAGGTTTTAAATTCTGTTTCTACACATAAAGACTAGTAATTGATTCAACATGTGAATGAATTAACTATTCTTTTTTTAAAGAGGCAACTGTTTTCTAAAATTATATTCAGTTGCATGTACTTCATGTAGATTTTTATTTAAGTGCTCACCTTGTGAAAAAAAATGTCGCTGACCCAGTTTTGAAGCTGAAGTGAGATTCAAGAGTCACCTTTAGCTTTCTCATAGGTTGACTTAGGGCTCCACTAATACCCTTTGCATATAGACATTTCTCTTTTCAAAGAAAAAAAATTAAATGATCTTCCAATTACTAATTTATAGATGAAATGCAAGTATGGAGGCAAGGTGAACTAACTCCTTTCCCATATTATTAAAATGCAGCAGTCTAATAAGATGACAAATGTTCTGATACTAAGATTGTAGAAAAGATTAACAAAGTATGAAAAACATACTGAAATATTGAAAGCACCAAAAAAAGGACATTTCTGGAATTAAAACAAAGGGGACTTCCAGTTTCAGCTCTGACAGATAAAGAGAGTTGGAAGTTGTCACTCCTGTCCTCACAATCAGAAAAAGATGGACAGGGTGAGAATCAATTATTTCGAAGTTGCCAGGCAAACCACCAATGAGAAATCCGGAGACATAAGCTCTTGTGAAGGCCCAGCAAACACCTGCCTACTTGGAGCAGAAGCTGTAAGGAGCACTTCAGGTGGTAATTTTGATGAATTACTGAAGGCTGATCATAGACTGCTTAAGAAAGAAACTCCTGGAGACCATTCTTTTAGGGGGTTTCCCACACTTTTGTGGGCTTTACCTCCAGGAACCTTGCCGTTTTCTCACTGGGAAACTTTGAGAAAGATCCCTTCATGTCTTTGGGCAGGAAAAGAGGAAAAGCAATCACTGAAAAATAAATCCAGAGCTTTCATATCAAAGGTCTACACTCCAGGAGAAAAGAATTCACCAAGTAAACCAAAGTCAAAGAAAATTTTGAAAATAATCTAGATACTTTCCTACAGAGAAACAAGAATAAGAATTATGGCAGACCTCTTGTTAGAAGCCATAAGCCCAAGAAGCAAGTAGCATAAATATTTATAGTTTTGAAAAAAAGATAAAAAAACTAGAATTCTATGTCTAGCAAAGTTATCCCTCAAAAGTAATGGAGACATAGCTTTCTTAAACAACCGTATGATAGTAAAGATACAGTATATGCTGTCTTTATAGTCTAAGGATTTAAATCTATGGTTTCTACGCCACCCAAAGAATTATAATTGATCTCTTTCGGTGATTTTTCCCCTTCTTGTTTGACTGGTTGAAGTCGAATGTACTGCCTGGTTTTCTTCTGTGTTTAGCATCATAGAGCTGTTGCATCTGCACCACTAATTAGAGGCTAATTACAGAAGAAATTCAATAAGAATGTTTTCTCTCATCCCTGGCACCAGTACCCCAATAGTCGTGATTTAAAAACTCCTGGCATACAAGTTAATGCAGTTTTGTCATGCTTAGCTTCAATGGACATTCCATATACCTATTTTGCTTCTCTGTTTAGATTTGCTGTTGTTGTTGTTAGAGACCATGTGATGGTCCTCAAACCATCTGCCTTTTGAACCTTAGATTCTTTATTCACTTAAAAATGACACTATTCTTTGGGTAATTATCACTCATAAAAAGGCTGCACATTATACATTTGCCAATGACTTTCATATTTTGGGAACAAATTCAAAGTATTTCGTGTTTATATTTCCTACCTCTCTTAATTTCCCATGTTTTTATTTCATTACTAATAACTCTAGTCATATGTTTGGCAATTATTTATGAAGAGTATTTGTCTTTCTCTGTGTGTGTATGTGTGTGTTAGTGTGTGTGTGTGTGTCTGTGTGTGTAATAAATTTTAAGTGTCAGTGTCTTGAATAATGATCTTTACAAAATTAATTTTTTAAAGATTTATTTATTTGCCAGAGAGAGAGAGAGCACAAGCAGGGGGAGAGGAAGGCAGAGGGAGAAGCGGGTTCCCTGCCCAGCAAGGAGCCTGATGTGGGACTCGATCCCAGGATGCTGGGATCATAACCCAAGCCAAAGACAGACACTCAACCAACTGAGCTACCCAGGCGCCCTGTTACAAAATTAATTTAATGCATACTAGATGTAAATATAACTATAAGCTAGCTCTTTGAAAACTAAATATTTTTAACACTTATTCTCAAATTTCTGCATTGTTTATTAAGTTGTACTTTCAGAATAAATACATAGAATCTTTTTTTTTCTTCTGGTCTGGGGCCTGCACGTTATAAACTTTTATAAGTCTTAAGGTTCCCTGGGCCTCAATTTGCATCCTTGAGTAGAATCTATTCGTTTGAAACCATAAATATTTTTAAGCAATTTTCATGGTCAAATAGTCATGATATTGAGGGGGGCTTTCAGCTTCAGTAAATCACGTACATTTTCTATT
Source organism: Ailuropoda melanoleuca (assembly GCF_002007445.2). NCBI lineage: Eukaryota > Metazoa > Chordata > Mammalia > Carnivora > Ursidae > Ailuropoda > Ailuropoda melanoleuca. The sequence continues at coordinate 96,727,088 of NC_048218.1, forward strand.
CGCCTTAACTCCTTTCCTTTGTGTGGAAGTGGCATGTGTTCCTACTTATTTATGGGAGAACCCTTTTGGTAAAGTGACACCATTAGGAAGAATTCTATATTAATTTAGTTTGAATTGCAGCTAAAGGAAGTGGAGAGCAATTCAAAATGCCATGAATGAAAATGCTTATATCAAAAAGTCACAATTAAAGACATACAGAATAAAATTTTTCATTACTTCATTTTGAGATCAAAGACCATAATTAAGATGATGCTCAACAACGGATATCATATACAATAGGCACAATTATTTTATTGCTTTCTATTTGAATAACTTGCCACAGTTTTATTAACATTACAACATATTATGAAATACCCATAACATAATAGCTTCACCAGGCAGTTTACTACTACTGTTCATGTATTACGTACTTTTATTCTCACAGCAAATCTACCAAGACAAAATTACTATTATTTCCATATTACAGATCAGGGAACAGGCAGGGAGAATTCATACAGGGTAGACCAACTCTATATTAAATGTGCTCAATTCTCACACTATATTCCCCCCCCCACATATGCATATCTTTCAAAATACATCAAACAAGGCTTAATAGCAGCTACTTGATGTTTACTTATCCTTTTCTTCTGAAGTGATTTCTGTATCGACACATATATTTGTCATTATAATTGTTATTTAAGAATCCTAAAATATGGGGCTCTTGGGTGGCGCAGTCGACTGTTAAGCGTCTGCCTTTGGCTCAGGGCGTGATCCTGGAGTTCTGGGATCGAGTCCCACATCAGGCTGCTCCACTGGGAAACTGCTTCTTCCTCTCCCACTCCCCCTGCCTGTGTTCCCTCTCTCACTGGCTGTCTCTCTGTCACATAAATAANCGACACATATATTTGTCATTATAATTGTTATTTAAGAATCCTAAAATATGGGGCGCCTGGGTGGCGCAGTCGTTAAGCGTCTGCCTTTGGCTCAGGGCGTGATCCTGGCGTTCTGGGATCGAGGCCCACATCAGGCTGCTCCACTGGGAAACTGCTTCTTCCTCTCCCACTCACCCTGCTTGTGTTCCCTCTCTCGCTGGCTGTCTCTCTGTCACATAAATAAATAAAATCTTTAAAAAAAAAAAAAGAATCCTAAGATATAGCATGGGCGTTAATTCTCACACTATTTTGCACATGTTGTAAACACAAAGAGTATGAACAACGAACATTACAGAAGTGTAATGCTGCGAAGATCTTCTGTTAATCTCAGGGAGGTTTAATATTCTAACAGAAATTTAGTGAATCACTGAGTGGTACAGGAAATCTATACGTCTGGGGCGCCTGGGTGGCGCAGTCGTTAAGCGTCTGCCTTTGGCTCAGGGCGTGATCCCGGCGTTATGGAATCGAGCCCCACATCAGGCTCCTCCGCTATGAGCCTGCTTCTTCCTCTCCCACTCCCCCCGCTNACTATACGTCTGGGGCGCCTGGGTGGCGCAGTCGTTAAGCGTCTGCCTTCCGCTCAGGGCGTGATCCCGGCGTTATGGGATCGAGCCCCACATCAGGCTCCTCCGCTATGAGCCTGCTTCTTCCTCTCCCACTCCCCCGCTTGTGTTCCCTCTCTCGCTGTCTGTCTCTCTCTGTCAAATAAATAAATAAAATCTTTAAAAAAAGAAAAACAAAAAAGAAAATTTATACTTCTTTCTTTTTTCCTGGGGCCCAGGCAGGAATTTCACAAAGAGTTAGGTACTACCAGAGGCTAATTNTAAAAAAAGAAAAACAAAAAAGAAAATCTATACTTCTTTCTTTTTTCCTGGGGCCCAGGCAGGAATTTCACAAAGAGTTAGGTACTACCAGAGGCTAATTGATGGGAAGATGATTAAATTAAGAAGAACTTGAAGACATTACTGTGATTTTTATGGCATCCTATTTTTTTTTTCAAAAAAAGATTTTTACAAAGGTTCCCCTCTGAGTGTAAGTTTGGTTGAGGCTGATACCACTTCCATGGTGTCATCAGGCACCTTGTGTTTAATAATAAAATATTCCAAGTTTATGGAAATCTTTGAAATCTATCCTGGTACATTATGTTAAGACTCTGAGGGACCACAACTTTTAGAAAAATATTCTGGGACCAATAAACCATTTTTAATATGGTGATCTAAGAAAAGGTTTTATAAAATACATGATTTTTTTTTGTTAAAGCCGACTTTGAAACACATTATCCACATAGACAATATTTGAAATGCAAAATGTTAGATTGTTTTATAAATTATTCTATGGACCAGAAAGCTCCGTATAAATGTACAATATTCTTAACCAGTGATATCTAAAGAATATATCATTTTCAGTGTAAGAATGATTCTTATAATTAAATGCCATAAAAATGATGAGAACAGAGGCAAGAGACATGTAGATAAAATTAAATTTCCTTACAACTTGCAGCCCACAGATAAATACCGGAGACATGCATTGTGTGATATTCTTCAAGGAACTCACAGATGCCTTAATGTGAATGCTTTGCTAGAGACTAAAAGCAACCTGACCTTGACAACAGCCAGACCTCCAGGATGCTATAACTTTTCTTTAACATATGGAAATCCCTTGAGAGTTGTTGATTATCTGTACCCCGCCCCCAAAACTAAAAAAATATGATATCAGTCTCTCCACACAATCAAAGTGCAACACTTTTTGGCCGTGGGCCCTGTCCCTATGCCAGAACAAAAACCATTTTGTACTGTAAAACGTCTCAAGAATTCTTTCTTGACCATTGTGCTCAATGACCACACATCAGAAGTACTAACATCTGTATTGGAAATGGAATCCTTTCCATAATATAACAGAAAGACAGCCTGGTTTTCCTGGTGTCTGTTTTATATGTATGAGATAATGTATGCTAGTCACTAGAGCACAATTTAGTATCTTAACATTTGTGAAGCACACTAATGTACTTCAATTTTAATAAAAGAATATGCATTCTTGAGCAATGGTTATTATGAGGAATTTTCAAAGGCAAACTTTGTATGAAAGGGATTACTTAATAACTCCCTCCATTATATGATATGTCATATTCCATTTTTTGAGTTGCTTGAATATCTATGAAACCTCCTTGTTCTTTTTATCTTCCTTATGTCCAAGAATGTTTTCTGGGTAGGACATTGGGAAAATATCGATAATATTTTAGGAGAAAATACAGATAATATCAATAGATTGGGAGAATTGACCTGAACAAAGAATAATATTTCAGTTTTGATAAGAATAGAATGGGACAAATCTTAGTGTTCAAACTATTCAAATTCATTAATATCCTGTAATGTACATCTTTTGTATTGAAACCAACTGGGTTTTTGTGTTTTTTTTGACACGAAACACAGAGCTTTATTTTTGAATATGCTCCTTTTGTGAAGATAAGGGAAGGAGTCCATTATAGGTGTCCTTCTCAGCAATTAAGGCATGCACCTGTCCATAACCCCTGGATAAATCAAAATTTAATTAGGATTAGTTGGCAGTATTCCTTGTACTCCCTTTACATAAAACTTACTCCCTTACATAAATTGTTCATATGGCTCAAATTATTCTTCAAAATCAGGTTTTTTAATGGCATTTTTATCAACAAATCCATAGATTTAACATAAGAAGTCATAGATGTTTTATGATGGACTTGCATCTAATATTTGCAGGGTGCAGGAGGCCTTCATACCACATGTNATCCTGTAATGTACATCTTTTGTATTGAAACCAACTGGGTTTTTGTGTTTTTTTTGACACAAAACACAGAGCTTTATTTTTGAATATGCTCCTTTTGTAAAGATAAGGAAAGGAGTCCATTATAGGTGTCCTTCTCAGCAATTAAGGCATGCACCTGTCCATAACCCCTGGATAAATCAAAATTTAATTAGGATTAGTTGGCAGTATTCCTTGTACTCCCTTTATATAAAACTTACTCCCTTACATAAATTGTTCATATGGCTCAAATTATTCTTCAAAATCATTTGATTTTTTAATGGCATTTTTATCAACAAATCCATAGATTTAACATAAGAAGTCATAGATGTTTTATGATGGACTTGCATCTAATATTTGCAGGGTGCAGGAGGCCTTCATACCACATGTGTAAATTTTTAAAAATATAAATCATGCTAATGAGTTATTAGGTAAAACTGTCTTCTACCTTGGCAAATATAACTTCATTATGACAAAATTGACAAATATAAGAATGAGGTTGCAATCATCAAATTTATCAAAGACAATTATAATTAATTATTGTGGTTCAGGTATGGGCTCTTGATAACTATGTCAAAGCAAAAACTGCACTGGACAGTTAAATAGGCAAGGAAGATTTTATTCAGGGCTATTACAATGGGTAAGAGAGAGGAGAACAGAGTCTGTACTCTCAACTCCAGTAAACAAAGGGCTAGAGAGTTCTAAAGAACTGAGGGTAAGGGGAAGGAGATCATGGCTATCTGTGTTTGCTAATCGTCCTTACCCAAAAGAAAAGTAAATTTTGCATATATTCACACTAAAACGTAGTTCTACAATTTGATGCCAGAGGAAGCTGGGCTAGGATCTTCCAACAGAGATCGGGAGATAGGGTGTTATCTTCCTTGATGATTTCATTTCAAAGGGGTGGCTCCCAGGTCCTTGAGAATGTCCTAGGTTGTGATATTGGCAAGAGACTTTTTAAGAGATTTACATCTCAACTGGGACAAAGAAGAATTTGTAATTAACAAGTTTTCTAAAGTAAATGTTTCAAGAAAAAGGAGAGGGAGAGGTCTCTGTGGTTAGGCCATTTGGATTCTATAACAGCCAGTATGAAAAAGAGGTTAGGACCCTAGAGGCAAGAAGAAAGCTGACTAAACCACTATTAACGATAATGATGTAAAAGAGTTAAAAATAACATATAATTGTGGGGTTTTTTTCAAAAGATTTTATTTATTTATTTGTCAGAGAGAGAGTACAAGCAGGGGGAGCAGCAGGCAGAGGGAGAAGCAGGCTCCCTGCTGAGCAAGGAGCAGAATGTGGAACTGGATCCCAAGACCATGGGATCATGACCCTAGCTCAACATAGCTGCCTAACCGACTGAGCCACCCAGGTGTCCCTCCAATTGTGTTTTAAAAGTATATAAATTAAATACGAAGTAAGCTTAAGAATCTTAACAACAAAATTATATGTTCTTCAGATTTTTCTTCAAAACAAGCTATCATATTAAAAGCCAAAATTCAAATTCTAAATGAGTATACATTTTAAAACAAAAATATTAAAATTGAATATACAAAATTGAATTTTTGGAAGTCCAATTATAAATCGTACTAAACGTTTTGGTAAAAAATGAAACTACTCCCAACTCTAATGTTCAATGTCCACTAGATGACTGTGTTAAGAATCAGTTTCGAGGGGTGCCTGGGTGGCTCAGTCGTTAAGCGTCTGCCTTCAGCTCAGGGCATGGTCCCGGCGATCTGGGATCGAGCCCCACATCAGGCTCCTCCACTGGGAGCCTGCTTCTTTCTCTCCCACTCCCCCTGCTTGTNTAATGTTCAATGTCCACTAGATGACTGTGTTAAGAATCAGTTTCAAGGGGTGCCTGGGTGGCTCAGTCGTTAAGCGTCTGCCTTCGGCTCAGGGCATGATCCCGGCGATCTGGGATCAAGCCCCACATCAGGCTCCTCCACTGGGAGCCTGCTTCTTTCTCTCCCACTCCCCCTGCTTGTGTTCCCTCTCTCGCTGGCCATCTCTCTCTCTGTCAAATAAATAAATAAAATCTTAAAAAAAAAAAAGAATCAGTTTCATAGTTCTTTAATGCTTTACCTAGACTGATCCATCTATCAACTCAATTTTGAGGATTGCACAATTTGTAAAATAAGGGGAAATGTTTCTCAATCACTTCACACAAATGATTCTGAGTCCCTCCAGACCAACACACTACAACACAAAAGGAAGCAGGAATATGGACATTAAGCTTAACTGAGAAGTGACATTTGTTTTGTTTTGTTTTATAAGAATCGATTTCATTCCCGCTGAGAAGAAAAATTAGATAATAAATTTGTCTTTTCTCTTACCTAAGATGCATTTGTTCTATCACCTTTTGCTCTGAAGTTTTGGATCTGCATTTCCCTGGGGTGTAATGATGTTGGTAATGAGAGCAGATGTTTATGATTTTAGTACATGATGTCCTAGAGCTGATCTGAATTCACGTGTCATCCATATTTAACATTACTTATTTTCACAAATGTGTTTGTGACATACAGATGCCTCTAAAGCATGAGGTCCACAATAGGGGTCCCTTTTACCTGTGTCTATATAGAGAATTGATCCAAGACTTAAATCTATGGGCTATAAATTCATTATTGCTGCATACTTTAACTTCTCATTAAAATTTTAAACCATTTACCTCAATCTTGTTCAAATGTTACTCTTGTTTTGGTGACAGGAATTATTTAAAAACCTGTTTTTGTCTCATTGAAATGTGTGGGATAGTTGATTCAGTTTCTTCAGCTATCTGAATGTTGCTAACTAAAGATATTAATCCATCTACTTTTGGCTTCTACCTTTCTTAAATCCATATGGCACTTTTGCATACATAATTAAGGTAAATTTCATGTCCTGATGAAGAACCCATTTTAATAATATAGATCTATCAGCCAATAATGACTGTGAGATTTTGTGCCCCTGATATGAATGCTAATATTTGCTGAAACAATGCTGTCGTTTGTCACCCACTAAAAATGTTAGTGATGAACTCAAGTAATAGAAGAGATCCACCTCAGATAGAACAATTCGACTTTTTAACTTTTTTTTTTTTATAAATTAATCACACCCATTAAGATAATCACACCTACTAACAAGAGGTTTCTGATGTAGGAATTAAATTGGCAGTGGTGAATCCCCCCAAAAATGTTTATATCACCATGAAGCATCATAGTTATAAAATCATAGAATGAGATTTAATAAAATAAGCTGAATGAGGGTTGTAAATGTCTTCTATCAGGCCAAAATGATGGGTTTGGCCCCCAAAAAATATCATACTTTTAATTTTTAAAATGTATGTTATTAATCCATTGTGAGGGGCGCCTGGGTGGCACAGTAGTTAAGCATCTGCCTTCGGCTCAGGGCGTGATCCCGGCATTCTGGGATTGAGCCCCACATCCGGCTCCTCCGCTAGGAGCCTGCTTCTTCCTCTCCCACTCCCCCTGCTTGTGTTCCCTCTCTCTCTGGCTGTCTCTCTCTCTGTCAAATAAATAAATAAAATTAAAAAAAAAATTCATTGTGAATATTTCAGTTATACATTAGAATGCTCTAAGCATAGTTGTAATATACAAAAGAACAGTCAGAGAATGAGGAGAAAAGTAGCCTGATCATAAATATTTAAGAAGATTGCATCAAAGTTGAGAACGTTCAAATTTTACAAGGTAAGACAGTTATTGAATAAAAATAATCTTATCTTACAAAAAAAGTATAATCTGAAGCTCAGTTCAAAGCTCAAAAAGGATCTTGATTATTGGCAATTATTGCTACAATTGTTATTGCAATAATTTTACAGAAGACATTTTGGTTTAAAAACTTAAATTTTAGGGGCGCCTGGGTGGCACAGCGGNATATCTGGCTGGCTCAGTTGGTAGACTGTGCAACTCGATCTCAGGATCACGAGTTCAAGCCCCACGCTGTGCATAGAGCTTACTTAAAAAAAAAAAATAAAGTAAAATAAAAAATACTTCATAAAAATAAATAAATACTTCAATGTTAAGCCAAAGTTAAAAACTAAACGTTATTTACATATTTTAACCATTTTTTTGTTTATTTTTTTATCAGTAGGGATCATTTGACTACCCAACATTTCTAATTTACTTTGTAAAGTGGGCTGAATAATCTGCCGGCATGGATAGGGTTTAGTTATGCCTTGCAAGTATATGGGACTTTGGTTACCAGAAGCATAAATCAATAATGATGTTTGTTAGCATTAATTTCGGTTAGTGACCTTTAAAATATGTTTTTTCCTTTTTCATTTATATTACATTTAGATGTAATTCTATAAGGCAGGAGTGGAGCAGGGAAGCACTGTGGCAAGCTGAGGAAGACAATCTTCATGAGTACGCCTGTCCTTTGTTTCTGGGTTAAATTTTAAGGTAGGAATGATTATAGTTTCAATCAAGTAATTGCTGTAGTACTTTATCCTGAGATTTGGTATCAAGGTAATACTGGCCTCGTAGAATGAATCTGGAAGTTTTTCCTTCCTTTTCTATCTTTTGGAATAGTTTGAGAAGAATAGGTATTAGCTCTTCTTTAAATGTTTGTAAAATTCACCCGTGAAGCCATCTGGCCCTAGATTTTTGTTTGTTGGGAGATTTTTGATTACTTTTTCAATTTCTATGCTGGTTATCAGTCTGTTCAAGTTTTCTATTTCTTTCTGTTTCAGTTTTGGTAATTTGTATGTATCTAGGAATTTGCCCATTTCTTCCAGGTTGTCCAATTTGTTGGCATATAGTTTTTCATGATATTCTCTTATAATTTTTTGTGTATCTGTGGTGTTGGTTGTTATTTCTCCTCTCTCATTTGTGATCTTATTTGGGTCTTTTTTTCTTTTTGATAAATCTGGCTAGAGGTTTATCAACTTTAATTCTTTTTCCCAAAGAACCAGCTCCTGATTTCATTGACCTGTTTTATTTTTTTTAATTTCTAGATCATTTATTTCTGCTCTAATCTTCATTATGTCCTTCCTTCTGCTAGAGTTAGGCTTTGTTTTTTGTCCTTTTTCTAGCTCTTTTAGGTGTAAGGTTAGGTTGTTTGAGATTTTTCTTTCTTCCTGAGGTAAGCCTGTATTGCTATATACTTCCCTCTTAGGACTGCTTTTGCTGACTCCCAAATCCTTTGGACCATTGTGTTTTCATTTTCCTTTGTTTCCATGTATGTTTTATTTCTTCTGTGGTTTCTTGGTTGACCCATCCATTGTTCAGCAGCATGTTATTTAACCTCCGTTTTTTGTGGTCTTTCTAGACTTTTTCTTGTGGTTGACTTCTAGTTTCATAGCATTGTGGTCAGAAAAGGTGCATGGTATGATCTCCATGATTTTGTATTTGTTGAGGCCTGTTTTGTGACCTAATATGTGATCTACTCTGGAGAATGTTCTGTATATACTTGAAAAGAATGCATATTATGCTGTTTTAAGATGGAATGTTCTGAATATATCTGTAACATCCATCTGGTCCAGTGTGTCATTCAAAGCCATTGTTTTTTTGTTTATTTTCTATTTAGGTCATTAGTCCGTTGACATAAGTGGGGTGTTAAAGTCACTACTATTATTGTATTATTATCAATTATTTCCTTTATGTTCATTATTAATTATTTTATGTATTGGGTGCTCTCATGGTGGGTGCATAGATATCTAAATCAATAGTGATGTTTGTTGGCGTTGCTTTCTGGTAATAACCTTTAAAAAATATTTTTTTTTTCCTTTTTCACTTATATTACAAGCTGAGTAAAACAATACTCCGTGAATACATTAATCCTTTGTGTCTGAGTTAAATTCTCAAATTTTAAATGATTATAGTTTGAATCAAGTAGTTGCTGTTACACTTTAAATCCTGAAATTATCTTAATTCCCTGATAAGTAACACTGTTTTTCATTTTTTAATAATTGAGGTTAATGGCTCTCAAAGATATAATTTTAATATTTTAATATCTTGATTAAAAATTAAATATTGGGTAATATAATGTATAACAAATATAATAATTTTATTAATATTAATATAATAATTTCATTAATGTTTCCCTATCAAACTTTATGATAAGCTCCTAAATTAAGTATGATTTAAGGTTTATTTTTTAAACAAGCACTAGCTAGGCATTTATTTGTGAGACTCAATACCCTGAGTTGTCTAGATGAATAACATTTCTGCTTACCCTAGGGAAACACATAGACTCCAGGAAGAATATAAGTACTAATTTTATAAAGCTCATGACATCTACCATTTATTCTGCTTTGCCATTAATAGTAACATTCTTTAAAAAATTAAAATCAGATGTGTCTATAAGTTGAGTCAGAAAAGCTAAGTGTGGATAGTCTGAGATCATCAATAAGCATTTTCTTGGTTGACTATAGCAAATTTTGATATTTTACTTATTTAGTTAGAATAAATATATGCCATTTTAACATTAAAATTTATTGTACAATTATAATATACAATCATATACATTAAATTACATATTATTTATGTAGATATATTCCTTATAGAATTCAGTCATATAGAATATTATTATATTTTATTATATCATATTATCAGATTTTACATCCAAACAAGAATATAAGAAAATAATACCGGTACTTTTCCTCTTTGAAGGAACGTTTTTTCTGCCTGTGTGGGTCTTTTGGGGCTCATTCAGTGACCTGCAGCTCTCAGACACTTAGCATTATGTCAGTAATGTATGTAGTTACAAATGAAAGTCTAGAAAAATTCAATAACCATATGCGTCAGGAAGAAGGAATGTCTTTTAATTATGAATTGTTATTCGCAAATTTAGAGGACCACACTGATCTTCTAAGATTGTATCCAAATTGTATTATTTATATTTCAAAGTCTGGTGATCACCATTCCATACTCAAAATTTCTGCCCTCATAACATAGTTATTACCTTGTTTTTTATTTGCAACTGAATCTATTTATTATATCATATTAAAATAGCTAAATCATATCTATGCATATGATTACGAGACTGTGGAGCCATTGACTAAGAATAAGGTGCACCCCTCTTCCACTAGTGAATAGAAAACTGCCCGTCACTTGTTTTCTTCAGCACACCAGCTGTCAAGATATTGACACATGACCCAGGCCTCCCCAGTTATTGTACCTGTTGTAGTTAGAAATACACAAAGCAGTGACCACGAGGAAGCTATTCTCATGAGGACCGCATCGGTGTAGACGGCTCTAGCCACATCCAGGCGGCACACTGGCAGTGGTTTGAGCGACACCCCCAGCATCCAGAGTTGTGATGACAGAGGTGCACTTTGAAGGTCTGCTCTCAAGGACACAGTAAAAGGCCCTTTACAGAAAGGACTATTTGGTGATACAACATTTTTTTTTTTGACGTTTATTTTTTTTTTTAGTACTCTCTACACCAAACACTAAATCATGACTCCGAGATCAAGAGTCCCATGCTCCTGCAACGGAGCCAGTTAGGTGCCCTCAGGTGATACAACTTTTGATATTACTCCTGGCTACATAGCCTTCAAACTTGATTCTAGACATGTACCAATGTTTGTGTGAGCTACTGAGTTTTCCTTTGTTAAATTCCTTTTCTGTTTAAATTAGCCAAAGCCAATATCCGAGGCTGACAANCATCCAGGCGGCACACTGGCAGTGGTTTGAGCGACACCCCCAGCATCCAGAGTTGTGATGACAGAGGTGCACTTTGAAGGTCTGCTCTCAAGGACACAGTAAAAGGCCCTTTACAGAAAGGACTATTTGGTGATACAACATTTTTTTTTTTGACGTTTATTTTTTTTTTTAGTACTCTCTACACCAAACACTAAATCATGACTCCGAGATCAAGAGTCCCATGCTCCTGCAACGGAGCCAGTTAGGTGCCCTCAGGTGATACAACTTTTGATATTACTCCTGGCTACATAGCCTTCAAACTTGATTCTAGACATGTACCAATGTTTGTGTGAGCTACTGAGTTTTCCTTTGTTAAATTCCTTTTCTGTTTAAATTAGCCAAAGCCAATATCCGAGGCTGACAATGAAAGATCCTGACTGATAGAGGGAACAAATCAATTAAAATATTCAAATATTATGTGTCCTAAAGATGAAAATTTCTCTATAGTTCAAAGCATTTTTTTATATCCTTAATTAATTAGATAAAGAAATGTGCTGTATACTTATCATGTGCAATTCTTTCTGGTAGAGCTAGCAAATTTTGGAGTATCTTGACTCTCCTGTTCATTCTAGGTATTTTTTGGTTTTGATTGGATTCTAACTGCCTATTCACAGCTGGAAAGCGTTCACTCATGTGACTTCCTAAATGAACCAATGCTTTTTCAAGTCAGAGTTTTTATGAGAACATATTTGTTTTTTTTTGTTTTTTTGTTTTTTTTTAAAAGATTTTATTTATTTACTTGACAGAGATAGAGACAGCCAGCGAGAGAGGGAACAGAAGCAGGGGGAGTGGGGGAGGAANGTATTTTTTGGTTTTGATTGGATTCTAACTGCCTATTCACAGCTGGAAAGCGTTCACTCATGCGACTTCCTAAATGAACCAATGCTTTTTCAAGTCAGAGTTTTTATGAGAACATATTTGTAATATCTTCCCATATCTGTTTATTCTATTATCATATATGTTAGTCATTACTATCANCAGCACAGGAGCCTGATGTGGGGCTCGATCCCAGAACGCCGGGACCATGCCCTGAGCTGAAGGCAGACGCCCAACCGCTGTGCCACCCAGGCGCCCCTATGAGAACATATTTGTAATATCTTCCCATATCTGTTTATTCTATTATCATATATGTTAGTCATTACTATCACATATATATGTACGTGTATATATATCATATATATGTGTATATGTACGTAGAGTTTTCATAAGCATAATAAAGGAAAGACATTATTTAAATATTTTTTTGAATTACGTATTTTGAAATATAAATTATCCAAACAATGTCTGTACTCTAGAGAGTTTCCTTTCCCTCCATCCCTGAGGCCATGAGCGCCCTATTAAAAGCTCCTAAGGCTACTCTTTCAGTCTGAAGGTTTTGCTCCACAATCTGTGTTTAAGCACCAGATGCTCTTTTCATTTGTCTCCCAGTCTCAATTCTTTGCTTGATAATTAGATTTTCAATCTCTGTCCCTCTGTTTTTCTCTCTCTCACTCCCTCCATTCATGGAAGCTTGGTTGTAAGCTTCCTCTTGTGCAGAATTGTGGTTTCTTCTACTTGCTCCCACATCTCCAGAAAATGCAACCTGTAAGTAGTACCCAGCTCTCTCTGACCTTGGCACAGGCCCCTGCATGCTGCACCCAGCATGAAACTCACTCCACAGGCTCCAGCCTGTCTGGGACAAGAGGTAATCTGACAAGAATAACTTAATAGCTAGAGGCAGCCTGCGCACCAAGTGCATTGTTGCCAGAACAGCAGAAATGCTAAGTTTACCGTAAGGGATGAACAGCTTTTTAAAAGTGTCTAGCTGCAGGGAATTAAAGCTTCCAGATGGCAGAATCGCTGCTGATCTGTGTCCAGACACCCCACCTTGCAATTTTCCCAGACATAGGCCCATTCTTCACAATTCTAGGCTTACACTCAGGAGGCAATCTTCTCGCTTTGCACCCATCCTTCTTCCCACTCGGATGTGTAGGGCATTCTTCTTTTTCTGTTCAAATTATAGGTACTTAAAAATAGTATATCTAGTTTAGTTTGGTAAATAAAGAAATAGACTCAGAAGACAAAGAACTGTTTATTCTCTCACCCCCACTTGTGCCAAATAGTGCAAATAAGTATACCTGCCTAGGCTTCAGGACGTTCTTCTGAAAAATCCACTGCCTATCATGTTTTATGAGAGCAAGGGTTACAGTGCCTTGATTAAAAGAAAAAAAAAAAAAAAGCTTCTGTAAAAGGCTCTGAAATCCTAATCCAAAATATAGTAATGTCCCATGATCTCCCCATCTGGAGCTCAGACTCCTGGCAACTTGAAGCATAGGCAGAGCTCCAAGCTCCCTAATAGTTCACAAAAGTTCTGGAGAGTAAATATAGGCTTCCAATGTCCCACAGATAATGCATTTTACTACTCTCATGGACACATATTGCAGCTATCATCAGATTTAGTTGTTCAGAAAGGAGAACAAAGTAAAATGTTTCATTTCTAAAGAAAACCAGATCAATATTAAAGGGACATCAGCAGTATATCATCTTTGTAAAAATTCTAATGGTCAATTTTTTCAGCACCACTTATTGGGTGGTTGGCCCTCTTCCCACTGATTTGTAAAATCACGTCTGTTATGTACCAGGTTTCTATAAATGTGTGGTTCTCCTTCTCGGTTTTTTATTTTGTACCATTGGTCTATTTGTGCTTATTCTATGGTGACTTTTTTTTTTTTTTAAGATTTTACTTATTTATTTGAGGAGAGCAAGAGAACACATGCAGAAACAGGGAGGAGGGGCAGAAGGAGAGGGAGAAGCAGACTGCCCTCTGAGCAGGGAGCCAACTCAGGGCTCGATCCCAGGACCCTGGGATCATGACCTGAGCAGAAGGCAGACGCTTAACCAAGTGAGCCACCCAAGGGTCCCTGTAGTGACATTGTTTTATTTCCTAAACTTTATAGTATATCTTAAAATTTGATGGGGAAAGTTTCACATTTTATTCTTCAAAATTCTCTTGCCATTCTTGGCTGTTTATTCTTATATGAAACCTAGGACCAGCTTCTTAAGTTCTATTAAAAAGAAAATACATTTGTGATTTGAGTAAGTATTTCCTCAAATTTATAGGTGTTGCAAGAAAATCAACATCTTTATTTTTTCATATAATACATGTATTTAAAAATGCTTTATATTATTCTCAATAAAGATCTTAAACATCTTTAGACAGATTTATTTTTCATATATTTTATTTTTTATTCCATTTGAATAATATGTTTTCAATTATTGGTGTATAAAAATATTATCAATTTTTAATATCATTCTTCCATCTAGTTCACTTGCTCATCTTATACACTTATTTTTTAAAAGTTCTCTGGAATTTTATATGTATTTTCCCATGTAAACAGTCACATATATAGAAATTGGAATTTTTCTCCTTTTCATTCTATATATCTCTAACTTTAATTTTTATTATCTTATTGCACTGTTCAGAACAATATGTAATACAAGCAGTAAAATATGGTGTACATGTCTTACTCTTAAGTTTAATGGGAATTATTTTATAGTATTTCTATTATTAATGATGTTTGGTGAGTTGATTAGTGTGATGGCCTTAATTATGTTAATGAAGTTCCTTTCAATTCACAGTTATCTAAGAATATGGGTTTTTTAAATATCAGGAATGAGTACTGAGTTATATGTTAAGTGCTTTTTCTGCATCTATTGAGATTTTTTTTTCTTTTAAACATATTAATTTAGTGGATTACATTGTCAGATTATTTTTAAGTTGAGCTATCCTTCTGTGCTCTAATACAATATTTGTTTCTACTTTTCTGACTCCATTTACTGAACTATTACTTAAGATGTCTGCATCTGCAGGGCACCTGGCTGGCTGGTCATAGGAGCATGTGACTCTTGATTTCAGGGTGGGAAGTTCCAGCCCTACACTGGGTGTAGAGATTATTTAAATAAATACATATTTTTAAAAAGACCGTCTGCATCTGCTTAGTGAATGAGATTGTGATTATCTATTTATCTATCTATTTATCTATCTATCTATCTATCATCTATCTATCTACCTATCTACCTATCTACCTATCTCTAGCCCTATCAACCTAAGACTATCAGGGACAGACCTATCATCTGAGAAAATTAGGTTTATTGACCCATAGCAAAGAGAGGAACCATACTCTAAAGCCACTAAGAGAATCTCACCAAAAACTGGAAAAGATGAAGTAATTATGAGATTTGGAGGAAGAGTGCAGTTTAGATAAAATTTAAATGGTTTTGATAGGCTTGAATCAAAGTAGGCTGCATGTGAACGAGTCAGTATCAGCTCTGGAAGGCAAGGGGATCAAGTCTTCTCTTTGTTTAAAAACTACAAAGTTATCATAAATGTGGAAAGGTGAGTTTAGAAACCCTTACATGACATTCTCCAACTGCATTGGAAATCATGACTGCTTCTCTGTGTCAGAGCCAATTAAGTCCTGAAGGCAATAAAAGGGTGTTATGTTATATTTATACTGATGTGATTTCAAACAATAGAGTTTCTGATAGTCTTTTATTTTGGAGCTAGAGAACAAAGTTTTGCAGAGAATAAGAAAGTAGCCTCTCCAAGAAGAAATTGCTATGATACTTGAAAGTTGCAGAGTGACCTTGGGAAAAATTTGTTTCTTGTTAACTGGGAGGTTAGCTTTATCTGTGTCTGTCATCCCTGCCTGATGAATGAAAGAGCAGATTTTTGCTTTCTCAGTCAGAGCTAATTCTCTCTCTTCCTCTCTTTTATATATATTTATATTTATATATGTATGCATACATATGCATTACAAATGTGAATATATGAATATTTATGTTGATATATGTATGTGTACATGTATTTACACATCAATGTGCACATATATTGATAATAATGCATTTATATTATAAGATAATGAGATTTTTATCAATACAGTCACTCACACACACATATATAATTTTAAACATTCACTGTCCCAGATTATTTTCATATCAAAACTTTAATTGCCTATAAAAACATTAAGTTGTATAGATGCCCCACTTTAAAAAGTGCTGGCATCCAAATCATTAACAATGTGGTTTCTGTTAATTATTTCATTATTTGATATTAAATTTTAATTTTAAGAACCCAAAAATCTATAAAGGATAATATAATAAAGTAAAACAATCTGTGGCACTAAAATACTTTAAAAAATATTGATATTTTGCCAAAAATGACTCAGATTTGTTTTTCTTTAATAAACATACTATTACAGTGGCACCTGGGTGGCTCAGTCAGTTGGCATGGGACTCTTGGTTTCAGCTCAGGTCGTGATCTCAGGGTCGTAAGACTGAGCTCGGCATTGGGAGATTCTGTCCCTCCCCCTCTGCCTCTCCACTCATGCTCTCTCTTTTTCTCCAAAATAAATAAATAAATCTTCTTTAAAAAAAAAAAAAAAGAAACATACTATTACAGATACAATGAATACCACTTACTCCTAATCTCCTCAGTGTTAGCGACTGAATTTTAGTTACACACAAATGTGCACATCCAGCACATAGTGTGTGTGAACGTGTGTGTGTGTTTATATAGAATTAAAATGAAGGACAGCTTTTAAAAAACAAAAAGAATATATACACACACATACATACACAGAGATATATCCTTTTGTTTCCTATTGACTATTTTTTTTTCTTTTTCATGAAAATTGGTAATTTTCATGTCTGTTGTTACTTCTTTTATTTCTACTAATTATTGTTTTATAATATCTTGAGTTTCCTTCTTCTTTTTCTTTTTAGAGAGGGAGAGAAAGAGAGAGAAAGAGAAAGAGAGAGAGAGGAGGAGGAGAGGGAAAGAAAGAATCTTAAGCAGGCTCCATGCCCAGGATGAAGCCAGATGCAGGGCTCCATCTCACGACCCTGAGATCACGACTGGAGCCAAAACCAAGAGTCAGATGCTCAACAGGCTGAGACACCCAGGCGCACCTCTTGAGTTTCTCGTTGTTTGTTTGCTTTGTTTTGCTGTTTTAGGTGGTATGTTTTCCTTTTTCTGTTTTAGGAACCTAACCGTACTTACTTCAAGTTTCCTTTTCATTGATATATTAATTTTGTCAAAATTATGTTTCTGTTTTTGGTTTTGGTAATAGACTTATCCATGTGTTTCTTCAAAATCTTCACAAACTTACATTTTCAGTTACATCATGGGTAGAAAATTTATTATCCTGTCCATTTTGCCCTCTTTCTACATTCACCTTTATCTAATAGTTTTGTGTTTGCTTACTCTTGATCTCTGGAGTCTCCATGTTTGAACAAGATTTAAAGGTTTCAGTTGTTTCCCCTTTGTTATGGTGATGGAGATACTGAAAATAAGTCAGATTCACTGAGCAAGCCCATCAGTGAATTGGCCAATTCCTGGATTTAGTGCAATATTTGCGTTGTTTCTAACTTCCCGTGTATAAGGCTTCAAATAAGTCATTGCTCAGAGTCATTAGTAAGAAGTGTTCTTTAGATGTGCTCTTGAATGGGGGAACCCCACCCCAGTTTCTGGGTTTAGGCATTCTGGCTCAAGCTCCCCCTCTCCTCCAGCACAAACTACTGTCCTGAATAATGTCTCTTCTCCATTACTCTGTACTTCTTGCTGCATCTATATGCTTTCAAACGCTAGAGATCAGCGGATTATATCTGTGTCGTTCAATACTTTGCATTTTAAATCACAGAGATATTCTTATTTTTAAATACAAATCCGTGTTTATAATTTGCTGTTTTAATTATTTATAAACCATAACTATATGTCTGCAGTAGCAGATAAGGGAGAAATTTCCCAGACATATTCTAGTAACACCATCTTGAAGGGAAGCATATTTACCTTATTTTCGTATCTATAATCTATGTCCCTATAATTATTCACCATTTTGTGTATGTTACATCTCTGCTATATTACCAATGGTGATATTGGTTGAATGAATGAATGAAAATTAACGAATAAATGTTTCTTGGCTTGGTAGAGCAATTTTAATATAAAGACATTTTTAGCAAAGCTTTATACTGACATATAATTCAGATGTTATGTCTTGTTTAGTAAGTGAAATTATGTGTGTTTTAGACTCCTTTTATCATACTTGGATGATCTCCTTTTAAAAAATTTCTCAATTCTCCATTATGTTAGATGAATAAGAATAGGAAAACAAGATAGTATTTTCCTAAGGATATTATAGTTTGGAAACTGAACTTGACTTAAAGGCACGAGGAAATTATTTCTTTACTACACAAGCTAGGTAGATTTTAAACTACTTCTTAAAACGAAAGTAATGCTGTTGAGTCCTGTAAAGGAAATTTATAAACGAAAGAGTTTTTTAATATCTGAAGAGGATTTTTAAAAGCATTTTAAACTAAGTATATTTCTCTTAAATGATATCATTTAAAATTCATATTTTCTGAAGCAAAACCTTAATTCAAAACAAGGCTTTCATGGAAATATTACTTATCATACAGAATAGAAATCATCCAAGAATGAAATCATTTCTATGTAAATGGAATTATTGTTATCATAAATTTAATTTTACAGAATTGTTCAATTTAGTCTTTATTCAGATAATAACGGGCTAGAAATTTAATCTTTAAATGTTATATATCATTACCCTTATAAGAAAACAACTATGGTGTCTTTCAAACATTCTATAAGCATTCATATGCTATTTTCTGACACTTCAGTGTCACAAATGTATTTCCACAGCCACTTAAAAGCAGTAACATCCTTCTCTTTCTCACCATTTCTTTTTTGTTTTTGTATATTTTTCTTTGTTGTTTAGTCCCAGCATGAGCTGCTTCATGATTGATGAAACCCAGCAGGCTGTTACAACCATTCAGAAGATAAGCTATGTCTTCATTTATACCTTATTAACTTAAATGCCAGTGTTCGTTGGCATGTTACAATTGCTAAAACACAATCTGATCATCCACTTGGGGGTTGGGGAAAAAAACTAAAAATTTACTCAGAAATCTCTGGGTCTATAAGTATCTGAGACCTTAGTTATGAAGATTACCTGGTCCAGAATACAGGCTTTACCATTTTATAAAGCCAACAGTAAATTTCACAGTCACTCAGATTACTGTACTTAAGAACAAACACAAATCTGATAACTCCACCTCTTTGTCTAGAAATCATATTTGACCTCACTGAAACTCCCAACTTCATGTTCTAATACTCCTCTTTACCTGACTTGGAATTCACAGTCTATTATTATCATTTTTTAGCTCAAATCACTTTGCTGCCTTCTGGGTGTTTGCCCAGGCGCAGTTGACACAGCTGAATTAAGATGCACAGCAGTGCGGACAGGAATCACTTTAAATTCATGACTAGTAATTTGAGTGGTCCAGATGACAACCAAGCGTTGCCACAATATAGTTTTATTCTATCTACTCTCTCTCCTGGATGACTATTTCATTCTTTTTCTCTTTACAAGCCTCTAATACTTCCGGTCTTTCCATATTCTCAGCTTATATAGCCTATTTTTCCCAACTTACTTAACAAAGACATTAAATGAGATCTTGTAGAAGTTCCTTATCACACTAAATTCCTACAGAAATTTCCTTTCTCTTGGAACCTCTAAAGTCAATCCTTTCACACATGTGCATAAAAACCCACCTCCCTCACCTTTTTAACTACATCATTTTTTATCAGTTTTTCCTCTTTCTCTAGAGATAGATATATTTTGGATTTACTGGATTATTCTACCAGCATACAACAAGTTATCTTTTTGTGGTTTATATAAATTAACAAGCTGACACACAAAATTAAAAACGTATCTTCAACATATATTTCCCCTTCTGCTCCAACCCCATTTTTCTGCGCCATTTTTAGAAAAAGAATCTTAAAGAATTTCCTATGCTCAATATCTCCTGTTATCCTGTCATTATTTTCTTAAACCTCTCAATCAGGCTTTTCCCTCCACTATCCCTATCAAAAATTCTTCTAATGTTCCCACTAACTTCTAAATTGGTAAATCCAATGATCAAGTTTCAATTCACCTAACTTAAAACTATCAAGAGCTTTTGACACAACTGACCTCTTTGACTTCCCTGAAATAAATTAGGTGTGGCAGAAGGTAGCCAGGTGAATTCGGTGCAATAGTCACAGTGCAGCTTTAATATGCCAATCAGACCTTTTGCATCCCCAAGCCAACTCCATCCCACGAAATGAAGTTAATGATATAACTAAAAGAAATATCCAATTGAACCACACATGTGGTTCGACTTATAAAAATTGAGAGAAGCTTGATAACGTGAGAAAGAGAAAGGTATCTAGGGGATATGAAAATATAAGTCCTCCAAGGCATATCAGAAGTATGTTTCATTTGCCCATAATAAATATAGTGGCGTATAAAAATTACTTCACAATCATTAAGGATACTCATGATCTATGTTTTTACAAGGATTTTGTTACAATCATAGATTATGTAGGAAAAAACTCTAGGTTCTAAACAAGATATAACTAAAATAAGATAGACTGTTATGATCTAATAGCTAAGGCAAACTTACGGTCTTTAGTTATTTCTGGGGATATCATTGTAATATATAAATAAACACAAATATTGCTCTCCTTGCACAAACACACTTTTCCTTACACATTGTTAAAATAGACACAATGGAATAATCCCTTGGAAACACTTCATTATGTACATTCAGAAAAGAGTTTTGGAACTACTTCTTTCAATTTTATGGCTCTCAAATTTTACTTTGTTTATATAAATTGTTTATATATTTATATATTATACATTGCATATTTATATATTATTATAATATATACTATTAAATATCATATTTTTATAAATGTTAATAACTCCCTTATACACATTCCTACATCTCCATTATCATACAAAATTGTATTAAATTTACAATAATAAAATATATAATTATACTTTTATTTAAAACACCAAATTTGCTAAATACCATTACAAGTTGAGTATGTATATATGTATCTACATATCCAAATAGGAAAAGAATATATTTGCCCTGCTATTGCTTTGAGCCATTTAAAATGTTCTGATTTTAGTTTATGTAACTAATGCTATTTTTGGTTCATAGAAGAGGATTTTTGTAGGAAACTAAAGCTGTAAGGCCACACACTAAAGATGTTAAAATGTGTACAAAGAACGCCTGTTTAATTTTCAAAAGCATAGGTGTGAAATATTCATTTTTTCCCCTGAGTTTATTGTTTAGTTATGAAATATTTATGAAAGAGGCAAGAGTAAAAATGAGAAGGCTGCAATGGATGGAAAATTAAAGGTGTTGAGTAAACTTGATTGATTCTAAACCAAAAGAAAAATCAAATACTAAACACTATCACAAACTCTTGTCTTAAAGATAGAAATGCATTGAAACCCAAATGCAATAGTAGACCTTCCCTGGCTATGATATTAGTTTGCTTAGGGCATATTAATAGAGAATATGAATCATTGTTCTAATCTGGATGTAATCTTTAATCTTACTTTGGAGCAAAGATCAAAGGACTTCAGAAATGACAAAATTAGTTCATACACACGCTCAAAATAGCACACACACACACACCCCCTTAATTAATCCTGAAGATTTTATTTCTATTGGGTAGAGCTAATGATCTTTAAGGTATATGACCTTTTCTGTTCCTTCCTTAAGTTTCTCTAACCCTGTTACAGAAAAGCAACCAGAGAAATATTTTTTTAGGTTAATGTAAGAGAATAAAGCCAGACAGGTAAAAATGGGCTCTTTGGCAATGAGTGAGTTTTCTCACATGGAAACGTTCTAACATAGCTCAGACTACCACTTGACTGGAAAATGTAGAAGGATTACAAGTGTAATGTGTATAAACTACACATTTACAAAGTTGAGCTGTAAAAAAAAGAATGAAAATTTATATTTCTATAAGTGAACTTCATTTAGCTTGTTAGTTTTCCACTTACGTTTGGGACTGCAACATTCTGAACTAATGGTAAACATGGTGCAAGATTTTCCTTCCTTCTTCTCCTGCTACCTCTCTGCTCTATAGGGACCTAATCTGCAGGGCTTCATGTACTTTCATGGTGTCCTGGGAAATAAGACTTATGGTTCCTTATGGTGCTCTGTCCCCTACAGGACTTTGCAAATGTATATAATCCTTTCTGGTATTTGGCTGTCGGGAAAGTTTTGCATCTCTAATGCTTCTGTTTGTTAACTCTTGCTTTCCTGTTTTTATTTCTGCTTGGCTCTCTCTGCATGGTTCTCTTTTCTAACATGATGGCTCTCCAAATTGACTTAGCTCACAGATAGCCAATTTTTAGTTTCTCTCAGGAGGATAGAAACTATTTAAATGTACTATTATATACTATTCTGGGAGGCCAAAACTCCATGTGTCTGTTTTAAGCTCATATATCTAATTGTTTTATAATTATCCCACTGAGATTTTATTTAACTTGGCAGGTCATTTCTCTGCTTTTCAATTGTTCTGGCAACAAGGCAGATGTTTAAACTTCTCTGAGAGGTTTACAGTTTCTCAGACTTTTTCTTAGGAAGCAAAAGTCAGTCCTTAGCCATTCAGGGATCCCTAAGCATATCCAGATTTCTTATTTCCTCCCTCCCTCCTACCACTTAGGATTTAGCTTAACCTAAGACATGGATTATTGCATTCTCTGGAACATCATTCTATATCTAAATATATCACTTTGTTAGTCTGCTTTTAATTCTCAGGCTCTTCTAGGCCTTGGCCCAGAAATTGACTTTATCTCTTCTCTGTGTGATGGAAATTAGTTCTGACACTTAAACATGTTTTCTAATTTATTTTTATGATATACACTATGCTTTTATGCTTTTTATATACACTATTCCAAAAGAAATGTCTCCATTCTAATCCCTGGAACACATAAATATTATCTTATGGAAAAAGTCTTTGCAAATGTAATTAAGTTAAGGATATTGAAATAAGGAGATCACTTTAAGACAAATGTGTGTGTGTGTGTGTGTGTGTATGTGTGTCTCAAAACGCTCAAGTTCTGTAAATAAGAATGTGGCTTCAAAGATTGTGGTGGCTGTTATGAATTTGGAGATCTGTCCAGAAATTCTGCATTAAGCTGTCTTGTAGGCAGAATAATGGCTTCTTAAATATGTCCATGTTCTAATTCCAAGAACCCATAAATATGTTATGTTTCACGACAAAGAGGAATGAAGGTACCAGGTGAAATTAAGGTCGCTAATCAGCTGACTTTAAAATAGTGATATTGTGATATTATCCTGAAATTTCCCAGTAAGCTTAATGACATCAGAGGTGTTTTTAAAGGAAGAAGAGGGAGACAGAAAAGTCAGTGTCAGAGTGCTATTTATGAAAAATACTCAACTGTCCATTGCTGGCTTCGAAGATGGAAAGGGGTCACAAGCAAAGGAATGTAGGCAGCAACAAGAAGCTGGAAAAGCCAAGGAAACAAATCTTCTCATAGAGCTCCCCAGAAATGGCACAGCCCTGGTGATACCTTGATTTTAGCCAAAACCCATTTTGGATTTCTGGCCTCTAGTAAGATGTCTCAAATATTCATAAATCTGTGTTGTGTTAAACTACCCAGTTTGTGCTTATTTGTTCCAGCAGCAATAGCAAACTAATAGAAAAATCTACCGCGGATTTTATTTGTTAAAGTAGCTAATGATAATCTTTTCAGATAAACATATGTGTATGCACATCCTGAAATGCTAAGCTTTTGCAAACAACTTGGTTTCAAAGGTTATGGTTTCTGTTATGAATTTGGAGCTGTGTTTTTTTTTAAGATTTTATTTATTTATTTGTCAGAGAGAGAGATTGGGAGTGGCAGGCTAGAGCAGCAGGCAGAGGGAGAAGCAGACTCCCCGCTGAGCAAGGAGCCTGATGCGGGACTGGATTCCAGGACCCCAGGATCATGACCTGAGCCGAAGGCAGCTGCTGGCTTAACTGACTGAGCCCCCCAGGCGTCCCAAATTTGGAGCTGTAATAACAGAAACTCAGTTGACCTCTGCTTTAGGTTATTTCTGCCTAAGCTTAAAGGCATTGTTCACAGTCATCTATTACTGCCCTATAAATCAGGGGGAAGCCTATTGGATACAAGGAAGGACTATAGGACAAGATCATTCACTAAAATTCTACCAACCTCTTCCTAGATTCCCGGTCTTACAAAGAATAGTTATTTCCACTTGTCCTTCTTCCCTCCCTATCTCAGAAAGTAGCACTGATGTCCTATTTCTAAGTCCTTCCAGCCTATTTGATACTGATAACTGAGTAGCATTTTTTTAGGTACCATTTTCTTGACATTGTTCATTTTAGATCAAGCAAAAGGCAAAGGGCATTGTGCTGCTTTTAAACCATGAGGAAACAATTCTCCTTCAAGCGTTAGGACTCCTGGCCTGGCTAAGAATCCTTGTATCTTGTGTAAAAGATCACATGAACACCATTAGATGAGGATTGGTTCTTTCAGAAAATTCAAAACTGTTGAAACTTTCAGCAAATTATCTCAAATCTACCCTTTTGTAATTTTCCCTCTTAAAAATCACGGTTAGGTTGTTATTAGAAAATAAATGTCTTGGGGCGCCTGGGTGGCACAGCGGTTGAGCGTCTGCCTTCGGCTCAGGGCGTGATCCCGGCGTTGTGGGAGTTAGGTTGTTATTAGAAAATAAATGTCTTGGGGCGCCTGGGTGGCACAGCGGTTGAGCGTCTGCCTTCGCCTCAGGGCGTGATCCCGGCGTTGTGGGATCGAGCCCCACATCAGGCTCTTCTGCTGGAAGCCTGCTTCTTCCTCTCCCACTCCCCCTGCTTGTGTTCCCTGTCTCTCTGGCTGTCTCTGTCTCTGTCGAATAAATAAATAAATTTAAAAAAAAAAAAGAAAAGAAAAGAAATATCTTAATGTAGAGAAACAATAAATATTAGTAATTCAGAGTAAGTGGGACATACCATACCATCTCCATTAGTACTTAGATGTTTATCTATCCAGACCAGCTTAAATACAAACAAACAAATATAGGCATTAAAAGCACATATTCTGCTGAAAATTGATTTTTTTTTATTTAAAAGAAATATGTAAGCACCATTTCATATTAATACATTTATATTTTGAAGTGTCATAAAACCAATAATAGCAAAGTTGTGAGGCATGATTATAATAGAAATAGAAAAATAAAGCTTTATCTTTCATGATAATCCAATGAATGATTGATTTCTAAGAAAAACAAATATTTTAGGGGTACCTAGTGGCTCAGTTGATTAAGTGTCTGCCTTCGGCTCAGGTCATGATCCCTGCGTTCTGGGATCGAGCCCTGCATCGGGCTTCCTGCTCAGCGGGAGGCCTGCTTCTCCCTCTCCCTGCTTGTGTTCCTTCTCGTTGTCTCTCTCTCTGTCAAATAAATAAATAAATAAAATCTTTTTAAAAAAAGAAATATTTTAAGCCACTCTATGACATAATATATAATTTTGAAATGTCTTGATTTCATTATTTTACATTTAAGAACATGTAATAAATACTGCAAAGAGCAGTGAGAATTGGTTCACCTTGATAACGCAGCTCACATTAGGAACGCACTGCCTGCCCCCGCCCGGGAGCCCCGGCGTTGACTCNTTATTTTACATTTAAGAACATGTAATAAATACTGCAAAGAGCAGTGAGAATTGGTTCACCTTGATAACGCAGTTCACATGAGTAACGCACTGCCGCCACCGCCCGCGGAGCTGTGGCGTGATTGGGCAGAAGGACGAGGCACAGGCAGGTTAGCTTGCGGAAGAGCGCGTGGGTGCAGGGGACGAGCGCCAGGCGCGCCGCCGCCAGTGCGATGGCCCCGAACAGCTGCAACCTCGCATATTTATTGGCAATAAACAACCAAAGACAACCAAGGGGATGATCTGTGTTACATCCTAGTGACTAGTAGTGCATCACGGGGAAGGTCCCGGGTTCAGACGATGTCACGTGCAGCAAGTGAGGCCTGTTTTTAAACATGTGTCTATGGACCCGCGGGCTGTTGTCAAGAGCCATCAAGTTTCCGTTGGGGCCTCGCTCTGCCCTGAGCGAGCTGGGCGTTCCGGCGGCTGGGCTCTGACGTTTACGCTAAAGCCTGCAAGGTCGCAAACATGTTTTTCTATTGTATCCTCAGCATAAGCTCTCGGGCAGGGGCTGCTGCAATGCACCAGTAAAAAAATAACTTCCCGTTTTGAAAGGGTGAATTTGAAAGCCTAGAGAAATGGAAACAGAAAGAAGGCTATAGTAAGCATAGTTGATAAGGACTTGGAATAGTGGCAGCAACTTAATAAACAAATACAGATCTTTTGGTGCTGTAATATTTCAATAGCTTAGATTATGACTTTTTGGGGATAGGGAGAGGAAAAGAGGGAGGTGGGGAGGGGGCATAGGGAGAGGACGAGAGAGAGGACGTTAAGCAGGCTCCACGCCCAGCCCAGAGCCCAAGGCAGGGCTTGATCTCACAACCCCTCAGACCATGCATGACCTGAGCCAAAATCAAGAGCCGGACGCTTAACCGACTCAGCCACCCACACGCCCTGCAGGATTATGACTTTTATATGGAGACTGTGTACAGAGTTATCTTTAAAAATTGAGCACAGGAAATAGTTTCTGCTCTTATTTGGTGAGGGAGAATTGGAATAATTTCCTTCATTTGTTTTCATCCAAGATGACTCAATTGAATGACCACTAAACTGGACATAAACACACATATTCTGAGATCATTGTTTACATCAAATATAAAATAAATATCACATTACTTCTCTTCACTGCAATAGCCAGAGCAGCTTATGATAAGCCTCCCAAACTACACAGGCTCTGTAGCTTGAAAGTTTTCCAAAGAAGAGCGGACAACTTTCTATTTAGTATTTTATGACCCACAAAGTCAAAATACATGTTACTGGATTAAATACCCTTGTGTGCATACCCTTCCTGTCTGTAGTGGGTTGCTCGAAACATACCAAAGGACGCAGGTAGTGGAATCAAGCCCATCTCTACGCTGCCTGCAGCCGAAGGCATCACGCGGCCGAGTTTGGTGCAAACACGTTAACTGGTAGGGAAACCTATAGTCTGCGTTTGCTGCTTATATAAAGCTGACAGCTGTCAATTCATACCAAACAGAGACAAGAAACACATGAAGAGTGATTGTAAAAGGGAGAAAAATTAGGGAGATTTTAAGAAACAGCTTACCTGATTCTTATCTGTCACATTTTCATCCCTCTTTTACTTCTAGTCCCCTCTCTGTGGTGATGTGAAGAAACATCTTTTAAAAGTTACCACCAGTAAAACACCACTGTGTTAATAGTGGCGGCTCTATCCACTTTGCCACGGCACTTCTTCCAGAGGCAGAATTTTCCTTAATTACTGACAGAAGGAGCTTCTTCCGGCAGTGTGCATTTAGCTGGATACGAGGCCGTGGGATTGGCAGTTGTGATGAAAAAGTAAAATAGCGAAGCCTAAATGCTGGCAATGAAAGCAAAAAGCAACTCCAGCAGTACGAATGTTGTATTTTTCTTATAATTTGCACATTGAAGAACTGGAGCCCAAGATCCCAAACGACCACACAATTAATCCAGACAGCGGTCGGTTATCACCAGCACCATTTTAT
>NC_048218.1:96755064-96824905 GCF_002007445.2 Ailuropoda melanoleuca
GGATCATGACCCTAGCCAGAGGCAGACGCTTAACCAACTGACCCACCCAGGTGCCCCGTTATTAGCACTTTTAAAATATCTTTCAGTGCTCCTAGTGTAATCCGGGGTTAAGAAGCCTTACAGTCCGATACATTTATTGTTGTTTCTTTAGCTATTAATAAATGAGGACTTTTCGAAGACAATCTTAAGGGGCAAATAGCCACTAATTTTATTCCAAAAGCAGATTTAAATCCGATCTTATAACCAAGCATCTTAATGTTGTAAATGGCTAAAATGTTCTCTAGATTAACAAATGTTTTAAGAGAAACTTAAGACACACAGACTAATTAATAGTAATAGTAACTAACATTTATGGAGCATTTGCTGTGAGCCGGGCGGCTCTTCCGAGCAGGTTGCACATGTTAACTGATGTAATATTTATAGTCAACCTATGGGAATATCCACTATTCAGATGAAGAAACTGAGGGAGAAACATACAAGGGTATGTAACTTGCTCAGGGTCACACGTGTACTTCTTGGCAGATCCAGAATTCCTTTCCAGGCTGTACAGCTCCAGAACCCACTCTCTGAGTTACAGAACTTTTTTCATAACCCTATGAGTTTCTTGACCCCTTCCCAATTTTCTTTCCGCTGCTTGGTGCTATCTTTTCCTTGAGGTTAACATTCTGGAGGTGGTACGAGCATATGTGTACAAAAGAACGCTCTTCAGAGAAAAGCAAGCAGGTGAGTACATAAGTTGTTGTTTGACGTTGTTCCTTACAGAAAGGGAATCATACGCAGACGTTTTTAATATTTTTACTTTGATAAGTATCATGATATATTCTCAATGAACTCCTTTGGAGTTAGAAGTAGCATAATCTTTAATAATAGAAAGTGCAGGTTTTATTTATTTATAGATTGATTGATTGATTGATTGATTTATAAGTCTACATAAATAGTAATTCCTTACCAATTGTGCAATGAACTAATGTTAAGTGGATAAATTATTTTCTTTATTCATTGCATTAATAAGTAAGTTTGTTTTGTATTAGACATTGCTTGTTTTTTGTTGTTGTTGTTGTTTGTTTGTTTTTTAATGGATACCAAGCAGCAAATATTCTTTCTGTTAATAAGTGTCAGTAAGAAATCTGGTCAGAAATTATGGTAATAGTAATACGGATAACTACAACTTTCTAGAATTTAATAGTTTCCAAGTGATATTGTGTAAGATTATAATTTTTAGCATTTTAAATATAATGACTAACATTTACAAATGTGATATATGATTATATATTTAGTACATCAAGCTATAAAAATATTATTCAAAGTCAGTTCTCTAATTTATTTTTCACTTTATTGGAGACATAAGATTGTGTTATACTTCTCATATTCACTGTGATTTTTAAAATTCTTTCCTAGTTATATGGAGTATTATAACAATAATATTTTTTCTATATATTTACAATCATAGGTGTATATTCACACATGCACACACACATACACAGACACACGTAGAAATAATTTTGGTTTGTCAAGTTATTTTCCCTATAAATGGGATAAAACATTAAAAATGTTCAATTTTATTTTGTTACTTAATATGTTTTTAAAATCTTTGATTTACGTTCATACAATTTTATAATTTTTTAAAACATTGCCTTGTATTTTCTACTATGGATTTAAAATAACAATTCCTTATGGATGGAGGTTAAGATTATCTCCAGTTTTTCACTTTACGAGCAATTATGCATAGAACATCTTTTTTTTCAAAAAAAATTTATTTATTCGTTTGAGAAAGAGAGAGAGATAGAGCACAAGAAAGGGGAGAGGCAAAGGGAGAAGGAGAAGCAGACTCCCCGCTGAGCTGGGAGCCAGATATGGGGTTTGATCCCAGGACCTGGAGATCATGACCTGAGCCAAAGGCAGACACTTAACCATCTGAGCCATACAGGCACCCCAAGAACAACTTTTTATTAGGTTTATTTTTCACCTTCACACATTATTCCGTTTGTAGTATCCCAACACCTAACGCAAGGACAAACAGATACCAAGTACAACAGAATTCGAATTATTTGAGTTTTTGGAATAGTCGTAAGCATTAATAAAACCATTAAATCTTTATTTTAATGCAATACATGTTTTATGAAAATTATCAGCCAGTAGTAGATAAAACCATCTATGATACTACAGTGATTCCAATGGAAAACACCCTTGGATTACCAAAAGCCACAAGTAATTTTCTGTTTGATAATAGAGTGATAGAAATAGACATTTGTGATTTTTTAAAAAACAACTTGAGAACCAGGAGTGTATTTTTTTCCTTCCAAATACAGAGAAACAATTATTTTGGAAACTTCACATATGAACCAGAGTCTCCTAGCCTTTAAAAAAATAATGAAGGTTGCTGTTGACAGTGTGCAAAGATGAGCAGAAATAGATGCAGGGATCCATTTTTGATAATGACAAATCATAATTTAACTACAGATTTTATGAAAAGAGGTAGGTAGGAAGGCATAGAAATGTTTGTGATAAACATAACACAGATCCTAATAGAGTAAGCAGTTAAATAGGCATCCCCACGTGACATTTTCTAAGTTTTTATTTCCTAGGTTTTCTTGTTGGTGCCCTAAAATATATGGTTTAAGCATTTTGACAGCAAAACAGATTAGTCGTGAATTACTGTTAGCTTGCTTGCCTCGACTGTGGCAAATAGGGACACATTCCCCTAGGCTCCAGGTAGCAAGCGTTCTAGCAGATGCTCTGGAAGGTTGATCAGAACTTGATCTTGAATTTGAAGGCTGGTTCAAGTAGCAAAAGATGTAGATGGATCAGCTCTTCGAGTTGAAAAAATAAAGAAAGAAAGAGAGAGAGAGAGAGGAGCTCATTCACATATAATCATCCCAAACTGTCTCCATTACTATAAGTTAAATTCAGTAGTACCTCGACTCCATCCACCTCACACCCTTTTTTACCATAATGTTGCCATTTCCTGGATTATTTTTATTTTTAAGGATTTTCTTTCTTAACCATTTTAGTTTTATATCAATGGTTTGGAAAGTGTGAGTGGGGAGAGAATCAGAATTTAGTTTAGGAGATCAATGTGGTTATACTTTTGATTTGTCCATTGTAGTTTTCTCCAGTCTCCATGTGATGATTCTTGCCTCAAGTCTAGTTTCAAAAAGTCTTTGACTATATCAGCAACATCAGAAGAATCAGTAAATCCAAGGCCCTTAAATATCTAAGTGCATAATTACTAAACCTTTTAGTGTTATGTTATGACTTGAGTATGAGCAAAATAATTGCATTTTCATGAGATCAATTCTAACCCAGATTAGATATCACTTTGACAAAATAGTACTCTATTCATTTTCCTAGATTAAATCAGGGTTTGTAGTAGCTTGTTAGACTACCATAATATGATACACAGACTGGATGGCTTAAACAACAACAACAACAACAACAACAAAATGATTTTCTCACAGTTGGGGAGCCTGGAAGTTCAAGACCAAGGTGCCAACAAAGTTGGTTTCTGGTAAGAACTCTCTTATTGGCTTATAGATGGACATCTTCTTGCTGTGTCCTCACATGGCCTTTTTCTCTGTGTGCACAGAGGGAGAGAGATCTCTGGTGTGGCTTTCTCATCTTGTTAGGATACTTGTCTTATTCAATCAGGGCCCCACCTTTATGACCTTATCTGACCTTAATTGCCTCTTTAAAAGCCTTCTCTCCAAATATAGTCACATTGGTGGTTAAGGCTTCAATATATGACTTTTGAGAAAACACAATTCCATCGATAACAGAGATGATACTAAAAATATTTTATGACCAATAGATCCTGGCATCAACTACTCAGAATGGAGGACAAGAGTGGCCATGACAGGACCATGGGGGGCCTCACTAAAGTCTCTACAAATGATAAAAACAGATTTTTATTCTAAAAAAAAATTAATTTATTGGCTGTTTGGACCCCATTAAGCCATAGTCTAAATTTGTCTAGTGTCATTAAAATTGCACTCATAATAACTCCCAAAGGTAATATTTACTTCCACAAACTTAAAAATTAGAAGTCAAACACAAAAACTTCTGTTTAGCACAACAGTAATAACTGTAATACTTCTCAGCTGGATGCCGCTATAATCAATAGGTAATAGCCATAGTCACCAGAAACTATTATTCTTGGCAAAAATTCAATGGTATTAGTGTGCTTTAAATGAAATGCATACCATAAGAAAGCTCTAACTTCTTTTCATTAGTTGAATATCCAACTTTCCAATTAAAAAGTACATTTTCTTATTACTGATATAGTTTAAACTATTACTATCTCCCAAAATAGGCTTTATAATTTTCCTTTTCTTGAGGTTAACATGATCATTTCATCAAACTTAATGCATTTTCTTTTTAAGTTTTCAGCAAAATTCACTAACACTTATTTGCAAGGTTAAGTCTCACAGTTAAGAAAATACAAAAATATTTATGCAAATGTTTAAATATATTTTTACTTTTTGAAACATAGTAATTTTTCAGCTTAGAGCTAAACATTATGTCTCCACTAATTACATTACACTTCCTAGGAACCCTACTTTGTACTGCTTGCCTATTAGGAGATTTTATTGGTACAACAAATCCCATCTTCACAGCAGTGATACTGGACTTCCAAGTATTTATTTAAAACAGAAGTTTGTAAAGGTTTCTTTTCTAAAAAATAATTTACCATTGAAATGGCTTTTTAACATCTGTCTAACTCAAATCAGACTGTCAGAGAAGAGAATAAAGCTATGATGTGTCAAAAAGAGTAATCATCTGCCATTAAATCACTGACACCAAACTTGGGACACGGTGGTTAAAAGCAATGTTTCCAGAGGTAGATTACCTGGATTTTAGTTCTTGCTCTTGCAATTATTAGCTGTGTACACTGGGGAGTGTTTGTCTCTTCTTTCATTAAAGAAATTGGTGCATGAAGAGAGGCCCTCCGTTTGGGACATTATTGTGATAGGCTGTGCCACTTCTCTGTGACAACAATGAACACCTAAAGACAAAACAACTAGCTTGACCAAAATCTCCCCCTGATCCCCCACTGACCAAAACTAAATTTCATGACCAACTCTCATGACATGAGGGGAAATGAGAGTAGTTCACTTTCATCTTTATCTAGTCATGTACTATACCGTTGCCATGTACCAGACACTGTGTTATGCGATTGAAAATGTTATTTCTCCCAGTCCACATAGCAGACAAGCAAAAATGCACCTTTATCCTGGTTTCACACTGTCCCTATGAATCACTGAAAGACAGAGACATTTCATCATTTTGCAATCTATTTCTACCTGTAAATGCCCCCCAAAACTTTGCCAAATTAAATGTCTTTATTTTCGGTTTAAATCATATGATCACTATTTGTATCTCTTAGATATACTGGATCGAGGTGACTCTGTATTTATTATGGCCCTATGAGTGGCTTGAAACCTTAGTTCTATCTAGCTGAAGTGTCCAAACTGGACTATGCCTTCGAGAGGAGGGAGGGGATTAGATTGGGAAACAGAAAAACAAAAACAAAAACAAAAGTTTATTGATTCAATTAAACTTTTGTCTAATTTTGCTTAGGGTGAGCTTTGAATAAAGCTATTAGCAAGAAAGGCCATTAAAAGTAGTCTGGACTTAATAAATATTTTAAAATATAGGAAATAGTGTAGAGCATATAAAAATGATAATGTTCAAAATTCAGTAACTATATGTTGATTTGTCCTTTGCAATTAAAGCTCAAATTTCTTCTACTTTTTAGATTACTGTATTTATAATCTTAAAAGAATCACTTATTTTATGACATTAAATAAATTCCAACTATTAAAACCTTGATAAACCAACGTAAGGTAACCCTGGTTGAAGAATGATATCTTAATGTCTTAATGCAAATACAAGTTTTCATTTCCAGAAGAAGAAAAGAAATTCAGAACATAGATTTTTATTGCTAAAGGAAAATAATTGTCATTACCTAGATATCGGTTAAAATGAATAAAATGTGGATGGAGTGATTAATTAATGTTATGTATTATTAAAATAGTTTTTAAGTATTTAGAATACTCCATGAGTCCTGTTCTTCTCCTTTTCTTTTCTTTTGGCAGGTGAAGACTTGTTCTCTTGAATAACTGATCTATGTAACTGCCAAGGCCTCCATATACAGACAAGAGAAGTAGAACTTTATATCTTGATTTCTTCTTCCTTGGACAGAATCTTTTTTTCCCCCAGTTTTATTGGGTTATAATTGACATTCATCATTATCTAAGTTAAGGTGTAAGACATAATGGTTTGACTTACATATATTGTGAAATGATGACAGCATTAAGTTTCGTTAGCATCCATTATCTCATAGAAACACAATAAAAAGAAAAAAAGCCAAAAGAAAAAAAANAAAATTTCTTAGGGTAAGATACAAAAAGCACAAACCACAAAAGACCAAAAAAACGATGAAGTAGATATTATCAAGATTTAGAACTTCTGCCCTTCCAAAGATCATAAGGAAAATAGAATAAAAGAAATTCAGAGTACACAAATCTGGAGGGGAAAAAAATAGGACTTACTAACATTTTTAAATATAAAATCATAGAAAATAAACACCATATGTGTGCTATTACTCCTAAAAACAGTACAATACAATGGTATTTCCTAGTGAAAGATTTTATGACCTTATATTGCACCCCCGTTTAAACTACTGTGAATAATGCTGTATGCTTAAAATGCAAAATAGAGCAAACTCAAATGGAAACCTATCCTTGGAGAAAGTTAGATTACAAAGTAATTATCTCAAAGCCCCAAAGTTAGTTAGCTATTGACTGATTAGGCACTTGGAATAATTTATTCAGACATATGAGACAAATCTTACTTCTCATAATTGTAAACTTTTTAGGAAGAAGAAAGTAAGTGAGGGAAGAGCAAGCATTAGGGCTGAGTTGGAAGAGAGAGAGAAGCAGCAGTGTGCTCATTAATTTTCCAACAAGTTCTCAGTGTTCGCAGGTGGTAAATTGAAAGGTTTCCAGTAGTGTCAAAGGAAATAACATAAGGTGTTTAGACAAAGGTTGTAAATGAAGTCCACCTGTTTAATTAGTCCCCTTGAACGTTGGCCATTCTAAACACGAACTTAATCCTGGTCTTTTTAACCTTAGCTACAGTGTGCTATATAGTAAAATTTGATTTAATGTCAGTGCTAAATAAAAAAAAATTTAAAGATTCTTTTTAATACCACACATTTAAGTATTACTTTCTTTAAATTTGTATGAATTCAATGAAGACTCACACACACAAAAATAAAAGAGTGTCACCTAGAGGAGACCCCCGGCCACTCATAGTGGTGTCTTCGTGAATAATCATTGTCCAGATTGACGTTCAGCTTGTGGGACAAGAACCTCAGTCTCATTATCCCCTAGAGTTGTTCCAGCTGAATATTGGTAGTTCCTGTTGGGAGAGCTAAGAAAGACTTAGAGGTAAATTTGAAAGACTTTTCAATTATAATGGGAGGCATCTAGCTCCCAGGGATATTAGATAGGCGGAGTGGTCTGACTAGCTTGTACTGAATTTTTAGAATAGCTACACTGGAAAATAGATGATCAGATGTTTGTTTTTAGATTCCCAAATCAGGAGAAAGAGAGATGGTTTAACAAATCAAATATAAAAATCCAAGAGGCTCTAACACTTGGAAACCATAGCAAAGTTTGCCAGGTACTTATACCAGCCTGCAGGGAAGCCTCCTTCTGGACAATGGCCAAGTAAGCACTGCCCTTGTTTGCTTATGGGACCCCTAAAAATGTGTGTGGACTTTATTTACCTATTATTCTAAATGATTTAATTATTTCTGATTAGATTGGTACATTAAACTACCTTACAATCTTGCTCTTCAGGTTCTGAAAGTGTCATTTTAGAGAGAGGGTCTCAATATCAATCTTGATATTCCACGAAAACTTTGGTGTCTATATATGCAAATCTATTCTTTTTCCTCTGAGAAAACTATTTGATAGTTTTATTAAACTTATATTATATCCAAAAGTTTATAAACCATTGTTTTAAGGTAACGGGCATATCCCTCTTTATTTCACAATTTTAATTTCAGAGGGCAATTCCATTTACCTTATCTCCTAGACCTAATGGGGCATACATCTTTTGCCCTTTGGATGACCTGAAAGTTTAATAATCACAAAAGCAAAATCATGTATGGCTTTCAGAAGTAAACATATTAATTTTCTATTGCTGCATAATAACTTTCCACAAATTTAACATCTTAAAAAAAGATCCATTTATTATTTTACATCTAGCTCAGATGTTCAGGTGAGTTTGGCTGGGTTTGTTTTTTGTTTTGGGGGGATATTTTTTTGCTTTTTGGGTTTTTCTTTTGTTTTGTTTTTGTGTTTATTTTTGCTCAGGGTCTCACAAAACCCAAATCAAGGATAGGCCCTTATCTGGAATCTCTAGGCAAGAATCCACTTCAAGCTCAGTTATGTTCTTAACAGAATCCAGTTTTAGCAGCAGGAGGTCTGAAGTCTGTTTCCTTGCTGGCTTTCAGCCAGAGGCCATTTAGTGCTCCTAGAGGCCACCTCATTCCTTCTTATGTGGCCTCTTCCATCTTCAAACCGGGACGGGCATACAGAGTCCTTCTCCCCCTTGGAATCTCTCTGGCTTCCCCTTTTACCATTAACTTGAGAAAGCTCACTGCTTTTAAAGGGACTCATGGGATTAAACCAGACCCATTTGCGTAATTTCCATATCTTAAGGTCAATTTGTCATTCAATTTAACAAAATCTCATTTTACTTACAGTTTCTGAGGTTTACAGCGGGACATTTTTGGATTACCATTCCAAAAATTCTGACTGCCACAGTAGAAGAGCAAATCATTTGCTAATTAAAAAAACAAAACCAAAACCAACCAAACAACAACAACAAAAACCCCTTAGATTCTATAACAAAGAATTGAACTATAATATCAAAGACTTTATAAAGCTCGTTTTAAAGTCTCATTCATTAAAAGAAATTTAAAAAACCAAGAAGCTTTAAATGACTTCATGAAATTAAAATCAAATGATATTTATTTGATTTGTTAAAATTAAATTCTATACTATTTCTTCCACTTTTTGAATATAGGATGACATATTATATAAGTCAAGAGATAAAACTGCCCTGTTATAAGTAAATTTAATAGAAATTAAGATTTCCAGGTCTGTATTATTATCCAGCAGTATTTTATGTCTGGTAGATAATATTCATCTCTCGAATATATTTTAAAAAATAAAATTTAAAGTAATATATTTTAGTAACAATAGACTGATGGTGGAGAATCAAAGTGAAAAGTATCATCAGGAAGACATTTCTTTATACAAACTGATTATCTTGTGAATATACTGGATTGTAAAATATAGTGAGAAAAATCAAACCGCTAATGCTTAAAGTTTAAATTTTATATGGATTTTTAATATTATGAGCTCAACTCTAAGATAGGAAATAATTATTTTTGAATAACATCAATTTCTAAAGATTTATTTCTACATCTATAGGAAGATTACATTACTAGTGCTCTGAGGTCATTTAAGAAATCTCTGTTGGATATCATTATTTTGCTTTTCCTGCTACTTATAAGGCAGAAATATATATTTCAGGTTTATATTTCAAAGTGCTTTTATGAAATGGCTCTAAAATAATGCTTTATGTGGATTTTTTTACTATTTTAATGTACAAGATATCAGCAGGCTTGTATTATTAAATATACTTAAATAATTGAAAATCCTTGGGTATAATCATTGCAACAAAGAGCACTGAAACTCTATCATGTTGCTAAATACTATTTTTAAAAGGTACTATTTTGCCTCATGAAACCTGTTTGCATAATCATATGTTAAATATAACTTTATCAGTTAGTTGCTACTGTGGTAAAATAGAAATAACATGAAGATTATTATTTTAACCATTTTTAAGTGCACAGTTTAGATGGGGTTGAGAAATGGAGACAGATGACATGTTTATAAGCACCACTCATACATAAGAATGACAGTCTTCCTTCACCCAGCATGCTCCAGTTGTTCTAAGCGTCCAGTTGGACTTCAGAGTTTCAAAATAGGCTGTTCCAATTTCTCTTCTCATTTCAACAGTTGATTTGTTGGAGAGACCTACCTTCAAATTGACCCACTCCACCATTATACATGACAAAATCACTCCTCTCCTGTCAGTGGATTTGTAAACAATTTCTATAATTTTCAAAGCTAAAGGCAGGCAAATGTTTAGCTCACATGATTTTCAACTAGATACAAAATCCTAATTTTCTAAAGGTCAACGTAGCCAAAATTTTTTTCATGATATGTATTTATTTCCACATAGACATTCATAAAAGCATTATTAGAATTTTTCATTTTCTTCCTTCCAGGTTTTTACCTGTATAATATAGATTTTATTGTGAAAAATTCAGTGTGGTTATCACAATACTAAAAGCTGTCTTTCATATGGTTATTATAACCTAATTGGAAACACTTTCCATTCTCCTCACATAGTTTTTATTTAGATGTGTTAAACTGGGAACTTCAGGATTTACTAAAACCAAGAGTTGTTTATGGTAAATCAAAAATAATACAATATCCCTGGGGATCGATAGGAAGTGTTTTAATAAAAATATTGATAATTACAGAGAACCTATTACCTACTAACTGTTTGTATAATACTGTAAATGTGGCCAATGCAAAGGTAGACAGAATCTGGCAATTGAGAGAAGTCAGGAGTAACCAGAGAGAGTCACTGTTTTTCTCCATTGCATTTGTTATGCCTGATGTGGCTACAATGGGAAAGGGAGTTCATTAGGATGGAGGAGATACGTATGCATTAATTCACCTTGCTACCACATGTTTTTTAGTATATCTGCATTTTGATTAACCTTGGAGATAATAAGATATTAGTAGAAGTAACAACAAAATTATGTTCTAATTTGGAGAAAGTAATACATTACATTCTAAGTTTGGCTCATCAAACCAGGAAAGACACAAAGACTAGAGGCAAGAAAAATTCCTAGGCATAGCTACAGGATATTATAGAAAATGCTAAAAAATGTAGATAAGGAAGCACAGACAATACAGTGATTTGGACTTTTGAAAGCTCAAATCCCACAGTAAGCAGTGTATCTAAAAAAACCATTAATAAATGGGGAGAAAATATGCAGCAAATACTGATGAAGAATAAAAAAGCTCACATCCAGATGATACCAATGGTTTCTTATAATAAAGTAACTGAACAATTTATCATTCATACTGGGATACTTCTTATAGTAAAAGGAGAACTAGCAATAAATTACATTGTAACATACTTAAACATTGATTTATTGACAAACACATTGGTTTCATCATATTATTGGTTGTACAATTAGTTCCTTTTAAAAATTATTTTCAAAAATATTTGTGTCCAAAAGATAGAAATAAAATATGTGTATATACCTTAAAGGTAAACACATATGCACACCAACAAATACACACATATTTCCACATATTGATTAGCTTAACATTAAAGTTTTGAATAAATAAGATAATTATTTTTGGTATGTGTTTATTTCCTTTAGTAAGTTCCTTAGCTACTTTGTTTCTAATATCATGGGGTGGTGTTTTTCTAAAGAAAGGGATTTTTTCAACATAGCCTTATTATTTTTAATTATTTTCATATAACTGTTAGCAATATTCTTCAAAGATGTATTTTAAAATAAATAAGTTTAAAATGGTTGATAGTTTCAATTTATATTCTCTACAGATTCTAGCATTTTAAGTAGAGTATCACTTTATGGATGATGAGGTATCTTATAAGCTCAAAGCAAACTGTTAAATAGAGATATTCTCAAATCAATTGCATCTCTATTCTGCCCAGACATTTCAAGAAACTTTATTTTGCCTCTATTTAGAATGCTTTTCCTAAGTAAAAATTTACATTTTTATATATTTATTTATATAAATTTCTTATTCTTTCCAGTAAAAAATAAAAAGCATCCAATTAAAAATAAAATCATTATTTAAAAAAACCTTACACTTGAGAAATTCCAGTAATAAGGCCAATATTTCAAAATTAAAACTTGTACAGCAAGAAGAAATCAAGGTGAACTTGGGTTTGGTGATGACTTTTTACATACAATACCAAAGGCACATTCATGAAAGAAAGAATTGATAAGCTGGACTTCATTAAAGCTAAAATTTTCTGCTCTGCAAACTCAAAAGAATGAAAGACAAGCCACAGACTGGGAAAAATATTTGCAAAAGATATATCTAATGAAGAACTGTTATCCAAAATATACAAAGAACCCTTAAAACTCAACAATAAGGAAACCAACAGTCTGATTTAAAAATGAGCCAAAGACCTTAACAGACACCTCACCAAAGAAGATACATAGATGACAAATAAGTATAAGAAAAGATGCTTTTTCATTATATGTCAGCAGGGAAATGCAAATTAAAACAATGAGATACCACTACACACCTGTTAGAATTGTCAAGATCCAGAACACTGACAACACCAAATGCTGACAAGGATATGGAACAATCATTCATTGTTAGAGGTTGCAAAATGATACAGTTATTTTGGAAGACAGCTTGGCAGTTTCCTACAAAACTGAACATACAAGAATATATACTCCTTGATATCTACCCAAATGAATTCAAAGCATATGTCCACACAAAATTCTGCACACAGATGTTTATAGCAGATTTATTCATCACTGCCAAAATTTGGAAGCAACCAAGATGTCCTTCAATAGGTGCATGAACAAAGTGTGATACACCTCGACAATAAAATATTATTCAACGTGAAAGAGAAATGAGCTATCAAGCCATGAAAACACATGAAAGACATAATGCATAATATAAAGTGAAAGAAGCCAATCTGAAAAGGCAACATACTGTATGACTCTAAATACAAAACATTCTAGAAAAGCCAAAACTGTGGAGACAGTGAAAAGATTAGTGGTTGCTAGGATTTTGGGGTGAGAGAGAGTTAAACAGGCAGAGCACAGAGGATTTTTAGGGCAGTGGAACAATTCTGTATGGTACTATAATGGTGGATACATGTCATTATACTTTTGTCCAAACTCACAGAATGTACAACACCAAGAGTGAATGGTGATTTTACCTTGGCTGATAATGATGTGTCAATGTAGGTTTATCAGTTTTAACAAATGTACCATTCTGGGGCAGAATGTTGATAATGGGAGAGGCTATGCATGGTAGAGATAAAGGAGGGTGTACCAGGTATGTTTGTACCTTCTTCTCAATTTTGCTATGAACCTAAAACTGTTCTAAAAAAGTAGTCTTTTTTAAATAAACAAAAGTTGATAGCATCATATACAGACTGTGCAGATGTGGCGTGAACATTTTTTTAGATACCCAGAGCAGCCAATCCTCACTGTATGTAAGATTCAATTCTCCAGGACCCTTCTCTCTGGTGGGAAAAATGTCTGTCCTTCAGCTGCCACAGGGACTTTCTTCTTCCTGACTGACCAGTTCAGTTCCCCTTCATTTTCCTGCCATTATGATCTTTTCATGTTCCAGTTGACTGGCTTCTAATCCGGTCTCTCAATTGGCTGAGCATTGGTAGGAAGGGCTGGACAGAGCTTTTTAGTAGGACCTCCTTGTAGGGAATGTGGGTGGAAGGGTTTACTACAAAATAAGAATGGGCAACCAAATAACAAAATAATTAGTTGTAGATTTAAATGCACATCCGAAATATATACAACTCCCTAGCAGAATCAATGGCTGCCCTTTGTAGGTAGATAGACTGATGTAATCAACTTGTCAACAGAAGACTGATTGTTCCACTGCATATTAACCATGGCCTGCAGCTCCTTTGGATTGGATTATAATTCGTCTCTCTTAGCATGCTTTGTAACTCCTCAGTCAGGCCATGCTGACCCTACTGTTGTCTAGCTGACAGGATGGAACATGGGGAAAATTCTGAGGAAGTCAGAACTGACTTTTGAGGCACTTTCCGCGATTAAGTCTTCTGTAGAGTCTTTAAGCTAGGTGTGGTTATTTCCTAACAAGGACACATTGCCCAAATTTATAAAGTCAAAGATTTTAAAAGAATCTTCCCACTTTAAAGCAGATTAAAATATTTTCTTACTCTACTACAGCATAGCAGATATTACCAACGTTTCTCCTGCTGATTAAGTATTGGCGTATGGAGTGATGGACTCCTTATTGAGAAGTAGTTGGAGAATGATACAACTCCAGGATCTCATCCTTAATATCTATTGTCTGGTCCTCTCCTGGTACTAACTCTTAGATCAGGGTTTCTAAAAGCAGATCTCTAGATGGGAATTCTTGTGCACGTGATTTTTTGAGAATGTGCTGTCAGTAGAGCACTATAAGAGAACAAAGGAAGCATAATGGAACAACAAAGGAACCTAAGTTAAATGTGAATTTAGACAAATTTAATGGTTAATATTCATGAAAATGCTGGTAGTTATTTCAAAAAGGTAAGTGATGGATTATAAAAACTACCTGGTAGTATCTTACTTTCTTCTTCCTTAACACTGATTAGACCATGTGCTATCTTCCTTCTTTGAACTCACAAATTTAATATATACCATTTCAATTAATTATGCATTGCCTTAATAGTCTATCAGATCAGTAATCTAGACCATTAGTTCAAGCTACTTTAATATTCATTTGTCTGGGTTTTATTTGCCTAAATAGATTGTAAATTCCTTAAGGACTGTGAGTTTGGCAAACGTTTCTTTGTATATATTTTAAAGAATAATCCAAAGTGTTCATAGATGCATTATCTGATTAATGTTTGTAGTAAAATTTTAAAGAATATTTGATTTGAACAACTTCAACTACATTTACTCCTGTTTCTTGTTTTTTTAACACTTAAAATTTTTAAATGTTTCATTAAAATAACAAAGCCATGCTTGTGAAATATTTATGGCTCCTGGATCAGGAGGGAAATCAGGAGGGAAATAAGTGGGCATATAGATAAAACAATGTTGTCATTGATGGGTAAATGGAAATTCTTATACTATTCTCTCAAATTTTGTATATATTTGAAATTTTCCAAAATAAAGAGTAAAAAATGTTATAATCATCCTAGATAGAAGCTACTTATTAAGAAATATTTATGACTCTTTCCAAAGTAGCATGTTTTTATCGTTTTATTATGTTACACTGGGAGGAAGTGTTTTAAAATTATACTTAAGGAAGATTAGAGTCACTTTTTGGCTTCCTGGAGTAGTTTTTATATTTTAATGCATATTGATTTGCATCAATGTTCTTTATAAATGTATTTCTTTTATTTTTCAGCTAAGTTAAAATTATGGTATAAGGATGTGGCAATAGATATTAAAAATAACGTATGTCTGCTACTAAGAAGACTATTATGTATTCTTGGATACAACAAATTAAGGACATCAGCTAAATACTTATAGTGAAAAGGATATTAAAACAATAAAAATGGGCAAACCTAAATATTCTTTTATTTTTTCATTACTTATCCCTCCATTAAATCAAAAGTTTAAAGAATACATACCTATAAAGGATTTTGAAAGCCACATATATCAATAATTTCTCTGTTTTGACTATTTCATTACGATATGATAATATATAGGTTTTTCCCCATTGGGTAAGTTTTACAAACATTCCCTAACTTATTTGACATAAATTCTTATAAGTTTCACATCATCGTTTCCAAAGTTTATTATCCATCAGAGAATAGCTCATTAAGTTATTCTAATTTTGAAAATACAATTCACCTACATGTTGACATTAATTTTTAATTACAATTACAAGTCTTTACAGATGAAACTGCTGCCCTTCCCAATTTTGTTTCTATTCCATGAATCAGTTTGTCTTTCAATTGACATTCACAAATTATATGGATATTTTTATGGCTATTCTAAAACTAAATCAAATTCTAGAACTAAAGTAGTGTTTCTAAACCTTATAATATAAAGAAAAAACTTTTAAGAATAAAACCAAAGGAAGAAATCATAAATGAAGAGATAGCTTTGAGTACAAAATATTAAGGATGTCTTAATAAAATCACATAAAAATAAGAAAATAAGAGATTATTAGCTTATATCACTTTTACAGATTTTATCTATTTGAGAGAGAGAGCATGAGTGGGGGAGGGAAAGGGGGAGAAGAAGACTCCCTGCTGAGCAGGGAGCCCTCACGTGAGGGGTTCCATCCCAGGGTCCTAGGATCATGACCTGAGCTGAAGGCAGATGCCACCCAGGCACCCCTAACTTATTTCACTTTATTTTCTTTCTCATTTACTGCATTGTGAAGTTCGCAGTGTCAATAAACATGGTTCTAAGATACAGTGTAGGAGAGCATGCTTTCTGGTATTGCAGGTATTGAATCAGATAGATATATTCTGGATTATGTTTGCAAGGGCATTTGCATAGCAAATGGAAGATAGAGATAATGTCACCTTTCTGGGGCATAGGATATATTTCCTTCCAAGTAAGGATGATAAAAACAATATTTTTCTCCAGCCCAAATTTCCCCAGGTTTGCCCGCACATTGTTTGAAAGACAGGGCGTTCCCTCATCTCGGCTGTGACACGAACCTGCCGCAGTTGCAGTACCCACCTGGGCCACGCCCTTGTCGGACTTGCGGGTCCAGGGCAACGAATGCAGATGTGCTGCTTATGCTTCTCGCTGGGTTATGAACAGGAAAGTCATTCCTCTCAGATCTAAGAATCTTATGTCTTCTGAGAGCATCAATGAAACCAACAGGCTAACTGTTACCTTATAAATAGAGCAAAATATCAGACCCTGCACAGGTCTCTACATATCAAGTCCTGGCCAGATGCCTTGTATATCACTGAATCATACTGGAGATGAACAAATAAACGTTTGAGCCAAAGGGTTACAATTGA
The DNA here is from genome assembly GCF_002007445.2 of Ailuropoda melanoleuca. Classification (NCBI taxonomy): domain Eukaryota; kingdom Metazoa; phylum Chordata; class Mammalia; order Carnivora; family Ursidae; genus Ailuropoda; species Ailuropoda melanoleuca. Next base: position 96,771,916 of record NC_048218.1, read on the forward strand.
GGCTTAAGAATATTTTATCTTGCTCAGTTTACAACCTTAGTAACTAACATGGTGTCTGAACACACCAGCAGTAAAGACAAAAAACAAAGCAACATCAACTGTGTTGAATAAGCAAATGAGCTAGAATCCAGCTATTTTGTATCTATTTTAATTGTTTTCCTACTGCTCAGTAAATGCTAGTTAGATGTAATAAAATAGAATTCAATTATTTTAGTAAATTTAATACTCAGGAAAATATATTACCCTTTCTTTGAACACATTAATTCAAACTGCATGTTGATGGTGGCTTCTTGGTTCATTTTGTATGCAAAGAACAGCATAACTGGAGCATTTTCTGTTTTGAAAAACAAGACAAAAATAGTCATCTAAAATTTTTCTTTGCATATAAGATGAACTAAATGTTAATCCTCTTATGTTTTAAATAAATCATATCAAAATTAAATCATATTGTATTTTTAACTCATGTTACACACAAAAGTGTTTGTCCTTTCACATAGTAACAAAGTGAGTAAACTGTTAAAAGATGTGCCTTTTGCTGCTTTTTCTTTCTGTACTTTTGCAATGAAATGAAATTGAATGGGAATTATGTTTTTGTCATAAGTGATTCAGAGTGGAAGTGAACCCTCCAAATAAAAATGTCTGAGAAATAAGCAGGCACATCAGACTAGACACATGAAAAAAAACAAAGTGTGAAATGGGAACTAGATATAATACTGAATGTGGTTTCATAAAAACTAGTGAAAGAGCAAAGCAGTGAGAATATCATATTAAATCATGAACACTTGCAAGGAATGGTGAAAATATTGATGGAATTACAAAGGAGGTTAGTGAAGAGAGAAATAGGCCTGTTCAGAAAAATGAGCTTTTTTCTCATAAATAAATTGGGTTATGCAAAGAGGTTGTCACTTCATATATTAAAACATGGGTGAATGAATTGTCTCTTTGCTACCACCAAAGGGCCCCAGAGAGCAAACTTTATGATAAAAAGAGATAAGGAGACACATTAAAAAACGCTCAGTATCATTCATCATCAGGGAAATGCAAATCAAAACCACAATGAGATATCACCTCACACCTGTCAGAATGTCTAATATCAACATGACAAGAAATAAAAATGTTGGGGAAGAGGTGAAGAAAAGGAAACCCTTGTGCACTGTTGGTAGGAATGTAAATTGGTGCAGCTGCTGTGGACAACAGTATGGAGGTTCCTCAAAGAATGAAAAATAGAAATGCCATATGAGCCAGTAATTCCACTGCTGGGTACCTAAAGAAAATGAAAACACTAGTTTGAAAAGATATATGTACTCCTACGTTTATTGCAGCATTATTTATAATAACCAAGATATGGAAGCAACCTAAGAGTTCATCAATAGATAAATGGTTAAAGAAGAAACATTATATAACATAATTTACACATAATAAATGTAAATATTAGTCATAAAGAAGAATGAAATCTAGCCTTTTGCAATAACAAGGATGGATCTAGAGGGTATAATGGTAAGCGAAACAAATCATGAGACAAGTCAGACAGCAAAACACAAATACCATATTATTTCACTAAAATGCAGAACATAAAATAAAATCAGCCAACCAAACAAACAAAGAAACAAAAGAAACAGATTCAAATACAGGGAAAAAAGTGGTGGTCCACAGAAAGGAGAGGGTGGGGGGATGGGCAAAATAGGCAAAGAGGATTAAGATGTACAAACCTCCAGTTATAAAATAAATAAGTCTTGGGATGAAAAGTACAGCATAGGGAATATTGTCAATAATATTGTAATAATATTGGATGATGACAGATGGTAACTACACTTAAATGTGGTGAGCATTTCATAATGAATAGCATTGCAAAACCAGTATTTTGAATACTTGAAACTAATATAACTTTGTATGTCAATTATACTTATTTTTTTTAAACAAAGAGGGATAGGAGAAAGAAGAGAGGAAAATGGAGGAAGAAGAGGAAAAGGAGCACGGGACCTATCAGAATTCTGCCAAACTCCTCAACAATATGAAATAGCCTAGGGAATCTTAAGGCACACAAAAAGTGTACCTTCTTTTTCAAAGAAAAACCTGGAATTATTTGGAGGAAACAACTGAAAATAAAGTAAATGAATAATAAATAAAAATAAAAAACAATAAAATAAGTATTTTTTAAATGTCATCAACCAACAAGGTCTACAAGGACAAAAGCTACAAGGCTTCTGCCAGGAATAGAGTCTGGTAAGAGCCTGTTGCTCCATGCTGTTGTGCTGGCTTCTGCTTGACAGTAACCTAGCCCAGGGTGACCTAGCTAGGACCTACCTGCCTACAAACTTGTTTTCCAAACACACATGGTGTGAAGAAAGCCCAGCAGCAGATGAAGAACATGATATTTATAATCAATGTCACTGTCTTTTTAAATGTGTAAATCTTTTTGTAAAGAAGTAGACAAATTAATTAAATATAGTTTAATTATAAAGAAAAACAATATTTTAGAAATGCCTCCAATAATTCCAGTATGCAGAGATAATGTATTCAATTGAAAGTCCCCTTTCTCCCTCTCCCAACAAATTCATTCCAGTTGTATTCCACGCAAGAGGTCAATCACTGAAGGTAAAATGATAAACACGGTAGCTTATGCCCTTAAGAAGAACACATTCTGTTAGGGAAAGAAATAAGCAGTAGGTACAGGAACAAGTTTTTCAAAATCCGCAGATTGTGGTAAGTAATATGAAAGATACAAACTGGACGTTGGTTAGGGACTACTCGTGATGCAGAATAGAAACATACTTTAAATGGGATGGTATAAGAAGGCTTCTCTGAGGCTGTGAGCTTAGACTGAGTCCTGAGAGATTTAAATATATCCAGTCATGTGAGAAATCAATCACCAGGCAGAGTAAACACATGGGTGTCTATAGAAAATGAAGAGAGTGGCACCAGATTAGGTTAGAGAGGTAGAAAGGGTACAAAATATCATAGTGTCTGGTAGACCATTCATGACTGACTGATGCATCCAATTATTCAACAAATGTTTATTGAGTCTGTACCATGTGCCAGGAACTATTCTAGTCACTGGAGAATGTTCTTTATGGAGTTTACATGTCATGTGAGAGAAAGTAGATAATAAATACAATAAATGAGAAAAATATTTAGCTTATTGATAGGTGATAAATGGTTTAAAAAGAAATTTAACAGTGGAGAGAAATAGGGAATAGCCCCATAGGGAATGACTTGCAAATTTTTTGTGATGGTTGAGGGGGATATTACAGAAAAGGTAATAAAGGCTGGAGCAGATTTAAGGAGAATGTCCAGGTGTTACATTTCAGACATGTTTAAATTGAAACCCTTCTGAGAAACAAAGTGAAAATTTTGTAGAGTTCATCAGCCATGATATTAATTTAAAGTTCTGGGGAATTTCTGTTTGTGGTTTTTAAAAGAATAGCCTGATAGATGTGTGGAGAATGGACAGGAACAGATGTTTTGAAGGAGGGACACCATGAGACCATTGCTACTGTAGGAGATTAAAGATATTGGCCTGGACCATAGTGGCAATAGAAATGGAGAGAAACAGGGGCCCCTGGGTGGCTCAGTCATTAAGTGTCTGCTTTCAGGTCAGGGCGTGATCCCAGAGTCCTGGGATCGAGCCCCGCATCGGGCTCCCTGCTCTGCTGGAAGCCTGCTTCTTCCTCTCCCACTCCCCCTGCTTGTGTTCCCTCTCTCGCTGGCTGTCTCTCTCTCTGTCAAATAAATAAATAAAATCTTAAAAAAAAAATGGAGAGAAAGAAACAAATTTTAAATGTATATGTGATAAATGGATTAGATGTAGGACATGAGAAATTGGAAATACTAAAAGATGAATCCTAGGTTTTTGGCTGGAAGAAATTATTGTTTTTTCAGATCAGGACCAAAATATGAAAAGGAGAATAGCAAATGAGTAGGCTTTGTTAATGAGGAAGGAGCTAAAATCATGAGTTTTTCTTCACCATTTACAAGATGGCACATAAAAAAGTGAGTTGATCAGTCAACCAGTTACTGTCAACAATAAATTTCAAGCAGGTGTTTTGTGTCAGACACTGTTAGAGTTTCTAAGGACACCGAAGAACAAAATAGAGAAGTTAACTTAATATCTCTGTGCCTCATTTTTCTCTTCTGTAAACTAGGTTAAAAATGGTGTCCACTTCATAAGTTTGTTGAGAGCATTATATAAATAAGTATACTGGGGCACCTGGTTGGCTCAGTTGGTTAAGTGCCTGACTCTTGATTTCAGCTCAGGTCATGATCTCAGAGTCCTGAGATCAAGCCCTGTGTGGGGCTCCACACTCAGTGTGGAATCTGCTTGAGATTTTTTTCCCTCTCTCTCCCTCCCCATCTGACTCTGAACACTCTCTCTCTCATAAATCAATCAATCAATCAATCAATCAATCAATCATATATATCATATATATATATATATATATATACACACATTTTTTCCATGATAATTGTGTTTGTTAAAAAGTGACCACTACAGGATCAAAATAAGAATGCAACTTAATGTTTGAACAAAATATTTGCTACAAATTTAAATTTGATAGCTTGGTAACTGTATGCAAACTTTTAAAGACAATTCTTCCTACATAATAAAATCTTCCAGGGACAGATGTTCCAGGGTTGAATGGGAAGAAATCAGGGTCCTATAAAGCATAGTTTTAAACAGTTGAAGCCTAAATTTTTGATTTGTTACTTGGTAAAAGGTGCTTAATGGGCTAGGCTCAAACGTTGTGTTTGCTACCTTAAATTTAATTTCTCCAAGTAAGTGCATTAAATCTTTCATACTGAGATATTAGAAAACAGAGGTAATCTACATTCCCAAGGAGAATCAAATTAATTTAGCCACCAAAATTCAGTAATGTTATTCCAGCACTGTCAGATTCTATTATGAAATCTGTCAAATTTTCATGCGTCAGTGGTCAAAAGAGACCCCCAGTTTCGTTTCTCTGTTATATGCAGGAAAATTAACTGTCTTTCCTTAAAATACCTTTTCTTCTCTTCCAGCTTTCATAGTCTTTGTTGTTGTCTTTCCAATGAACAATTTACCATTTTAAAGATGCTTCTTGCCGTCAATGTTAAAAACAAAATTTATGGCTTCAACTATTTTCAGTTTTCAGTATAGGGTTCATATATTTTCATTTTATTAATAAAGAAACTTCACTGTTATTGCCTACCAAGAAAAATCTGACACAGACTTAACAACTGCATAAATCTTTCAAGGAGCCCTCTTCTTGACAACACTACTGGTTGAATTGATAGGATGGCTATGATGACTCATCATCTGTTTGTTGGGTGGGCTGGGTATTTCTTTTCCTACTCCCAAGGGGGTAGAACATGGTTTCCTTTATGTTTTTCTTGATTGATTGCACAATATCTTTTCCTTGGTTTCCTCTTTATCATCTATGTTCTAGCTTTAATAGTATTTTCTGTAGATCGTTACTGATGACTATCAAATTAACTCTCTTCCTACTGTGCTCTCGCCATGCACCTTGCTTATTCTCTCAATAGTACTCATCACTGTTTCTAATTATCTTTTCATTTGATTACTCTTTTCTTTCTTATCTACTCCACTTGATTATAAGTTCTACAGGATCAGAAACCCTATCTGTTTTCTTCACTTACATAAACATTCTATACTTATTGCTTAGCCAGTTCTTTAACTCCCATTGCTGCGGTGCTGTGATGGTGGTCACGCAGGCTTCCACCAACTTCACACATACACCTCATCTAAGGCCCATATCCATCACTCTTCTTATTATGGGCCTCCTCTAAAGCCTCTATGAAGGAGGGCCCTAGTGAACCTTCTTAGTCCTCATGCATGCATAACCCAAATTGTGAAGAAGTTAAAGTCTATGAGATTCTGGATCGATGGGAAATGACAGCTGAGGGAGAAATGCTCCTATCTCTGATCTTCTATGTGGACACTTTGGAAATGAAGTTTGTTGAGCTCCTCAGAAGTTTCACAATTTACATGGAGCATCAGTTGTTATAATCAGTGGCCAATTCCATAATACGTCCTTGTATTAACTTTCCTTCCTTCTTTGTTTCATTTGCCCTGTCCCTCGTTCCTGCTCCCTGAAATTTCATTCCCTAATGAATCAACCTTATGCAAGCTATAGTTTCAGACTCTGCTTTTCAGGTTACCCTGGGAAGGCTATTTCAATTTAAATTAATTAAAATAGAATATAATTTAAAAATTAATTTATCAGTCCTGCTAGCTGCATTTCTAATGTTCAATAGCCTCATGTGGCTAGTCACTACCATATTAGAAAGTGTAAATATAGAACATTTTCATTAAGGCAGGGAAGTCTATCAGATAACACTAACTAGGCTATGAACTAGAGCTTCAAAAGACAAATGAAGGCACATTTAGGTTGGAATTAATTCACTTTTCTTATCTAGAGAGAGGATCAATAACCCTGATGGTTTTTATGTATGTGACACAATTTTATTCATTGATTCATTTCTCTTAAATCATATACTTTAATTTCCAGGATTTACCAATATCCACAACTTATGAAATGACCATGCCAGTTGTGGTATTTCTTGGAAGAAGATGTGAATAACTTATAAAAGCAACAATAATACATGAAAAGTGACTAGTTTCTCTTAATTAAAAGGAAAAGTACTTACTAAAAATGTAGGACAGATATATTACTTCATGCTAAATAAATATTCTGATTTCTGCACATCAAATAGGATATGGGATATAACGGTCAATCTTATGTTGTAATTTAAAAGAAAAGTACTATTCAAGTTTAACCAGGTTAATTGGAATTATTGATTAAACTAATTCTTGGCACCATGTAATGTAATCAAGCATTTGTTATTTTCCAGGACTAAGTATAATGCTCTTTAAAATGGTTCTCCAAATTAGAATTCTGCTGGGTAATTCTTGTTTGATAAAGCTGCACTGGGATTTTTGAGCTGTATCTGTATGATGACGTCTCTTCTTATATCACCTCAGGCACCAAAATTTTAGTTTGTTCTGGTTAATTGTCCAAACCAGGACTTCATTTCTGTCCTTCTTGTCTGGTTTCTTGAAATCCTCATAATCTTTTTTTATTTTTTCCAAGACAGAAAATATTGGCTATCCTACTGTCCTTATTTTTCTCTAGAATCACAAATATTTTCATAGATGAGCTTAAATTTACCTTTTAATAGCTTCTTCAAATTGTAAAGTTTGTCATTCAGGCCTCTGTCAGGCCCAAAGAATTCTAAAATAGGACAAACCACATTCCTAGAAAATAGTTTAAGTACAGTTATGACTCCTCTCATCCTATGTAGGCCCCAATATTTTCCTAATTATTTCATTCTTAATGTAAGTATTTATCAGTATGGACACAATCAAGGGATGTTTAAAAATTGAAAGATATTTCATCATATTTCATAAGTAGGGACTGCTAAACATTTATATAACAGCTTTATAATCAATAGTGTTATCTCTGGGTTTTGACTCAGGTCACCAACTCGCCATTGTGGGGTCAAGACCCATGTTGGACTCCGCCCTCTGTGTGGAGTCAGCTTCAGATTATTTCTCCCTTTCTCTGCCCCTCCTCGCTCTCACTCTCTCTGTCTAAAATGAATAAACAAAATCTTAAAAAAATAAAAAGAAAGAAAGAATGAGCACTCAGCCACTCAGCCATGTTTTGTAAATACAAAGAAAGAAGCTCTTCATTCAAGTAACTTTGCATTTTGTTTTCAGCACACTCAGTCATTCTGCGCTATTTCTTAAGTCTCAATCTTTTCTAAGCCCTGGGCTAGCATCTCCCTGTTTCTGTTTCTCTCTGTCAGATAGATAGATGGTAGATAGATAGAGATATCATACATCTGAAAAAATGTGTATATGTCATATAACATAGAGGTGAACGGAATCTAAGCACACAGAAAGGGATGAAGCTTCCAGGAGGAAGAAACTAAGCTGAGAAGTCAAGTCTACTTTAATGCCTTTATTGAAAAGGTAACTCATAGTAGACATCTTATCTCTCAAACCTGGAGATTCCTGAAGGGAAAAATTGGATAATAAATCTCTGATAATTTCTGTCTACTACTTCTAGAATATGCCTGGTGTGACTTAGTTGCTCAAAAAATATTTATGTTTGGGCAACTGGGTGGCTCAGTTGGTTGAGAGTCTGTCTGCCTTTGGCTCAGGTCATGATTCTGGAGTCCCAGGGGATCAAGTCGGCATCAGGCTCCCTGCTCAGCTGGAAGTATGCTTCTCCCTCTCCTTCTCCTCCTCCCCTGTTCATGCTCCCTCTCTCTCGCTCACTCTCTCTCTCAAATAAATAAATAAATAAAATCTTTAAAAAATTTGTTTATTTAAAGTGACCTCTGACCTAATTCTAAGAGACATGCCATACAGAATTGTTGCATATTTTTGTATAGCTTATTTTTGTGTTACATACCCTATAGTTTATATAAAATTATAAATGTGATGGTTAGAGGCTTTCATTGATTTGATAAGAAATAATTGATCCTGCCCTCCCATCCCCACAAATGGTTAGAACACACTTTAACATCAAGACGTTTTCCTTCCTTTCTCCCTCCCTCTTCTCTTCTTTTTTCCCTTCCTCCATCCCTCACACCCTCCCTTCCTTCCTATCTTCTTTTTTTCCTTTCTTTTTCTTTAAATAATTACACTTATTATAAGAAGCCTTTCCAGAAATAATGCTGCTAGGAATTCCCAGTGCTAAATTAATTTTAATTAAAATGACTGATATCCAAAAGCTTTTAACCTTTTTTTTTAAAGAAAACATTGCTTTTTTATATATAATATTTTTTTATTATATTATGCTAGTCACCATACAGTACATCCCTAGTTTTTGATGTAAAGTTCCATGATTCATTACTTGCGTATAACAACCAGTGCACCATGCAATACGTGCACTCCTTAATACCCATCATGGGCCTATCCCATTCCCCCACCCCCCTCCCCTCTGAAGCCTTCAGTTTGTTTCCCAGAGTCCATAGTCTCCCATGCTTCATTCCCCCTTCTGATTACCCCCCCTTTCTTTATCCCCTTCTTCCCCTACCAATCTTCCTAGTTCTTATGTTCCATAGATGAGAGAAATCATATAATTGTCTTTCTCTGCTTATTCCACTTAGTGTTATCTCCTCCAGTCCGTCCATGTTGCTGCAAATGTTGTGAAATCATTCTTTTTGATGACTAATATTCCATTGTATACATGGACCACATCTTCTTAATCCAGTCATCTGTTGAAGGGCATCTCTGCTCCTTCCACAATTTAGCTATTGTGGACAATGCTGCTATGAACATTGGGGTGCATATGGCCCTTCTCCTCACGTCTGTATCTTTGGGGTAAATACCCAGTAGTGCAATGGCTGGATCATAGGGTAGCTCAATTTTTAACTTTTTAAGGGACCTCCACACTGTTTTCCAGAGTGGCTTTACCAACTTGCATTCCAAACAACAGTGTAAGAGGGATCCCCTTTCTCCACATCCTCTCCAACATTTGTTGTTTCTTGCCTTGTCAATTTTTGCCATTCTAACTGGCATAAGGTAGTTTCTCAATGTGGTTTTGATTTTAATTTCCCTGAAACATCACTTTTCTGATGATCTAATTACAGGGAAATCTTTGTCTTCAGAAAAGTCTGGTTTGAAAGTCTTTCAGGAAAAAAGTCTGAATAAATTCATTCCTTTACAGATAAAATAAATATTAAAAACACATATAGACAAATCCCCTTTCATGGCAGAAAGGCAAGAGTATTGAGTTTAGGAACATATCATTTCTAATTTCTATGTGTTTCATTAAAGTCCTCAAGGAAGTCAAAAGATAGGCATTCCCCTACTATGTTCACTGAATCTTAATTACTGTAAAAGTTTGCCTACTTTTCATTTCCTAAGATGGGAAAAAAGTTTACTTAAAAATAAATTTTTGAAGTAGAATAATTACATTAAAATTTTTATCATATATATTAAAAGAAATCCAATGCAGTAAGTGATGATTAATATGCAAAAAGGAAAATTAATTTCCGGTCTCTCCATTCAGCAACTTTATGATCAATCTCTGAAATGACTGTCAGTGGCATACAATTAGCGACTAGTACAGAGTGAAGATCTAAATGCTTGGTATGAATGTGTACTTCTAAAAGTTAAATGAGTTCCACAGTTAAAATAAATGTGTGAAGAGCCTCAAAAGATATAATGCTCAGCTCACCAAAAATAAAAACAGTGAGCAATAAATACACAAAGCATATTGAATATGTCCTTGTTTGGCAACCAGTTTAGAAAAAAAAAAAGAAGATAATCTAAGTGTGAGTACATACAGATGCAAATTTATGGAAGAATAGTTGGTGAAAGACACAAAACAAAGAAATTTCAAGTCATTACTTTTGACCCAGTCATATGACATGTACATATTCATTTTAAGGTAAATAATCAGAGAATATCACAGAACTGTTTGTTTTAGGATATCCATATAGGAATTTTTATAATGGAACAAAGAATAAACATGAATTATTTACTTTAAAGAATTGAATTGTCTTGTTAGGTAAAATATTTCCACACAATAGACTTTTATAAAATATTAATAATCATAAAACATATATTTTAGATATAAAATATAAAATATAAAAATATATATGTTTCACTTATTTCACTTTAAAATATAAAAATATAAAATATAAAATATTGATTAAAAAATATATATTATTTTATTTTTTTGAAACATACCCTAAACTCCTATTCTAAATACTTTCCCTACAATTTGCTATTGTAATGTTTAGAATCCAGTGCTTAAACCTATCCTCCAAACCCTGGTATTATATATACATATATATAAATATATATATCCTATATATATATATTTCTTGTAACCCTAAAACCTCTCTAAAAGATAAGCTATTCAAAAATTTTACTTTAAAATTTATATATCTGTAGAAATTTTCACAATATGTTATTAGATGAATAAAATCAAGTTCAAAACATTATGTGTGGGGACACCTGGATGGCTCAGTGGGTTAAGCATCTGCCTTCGGCTAAGATCATGGTCCCTGGGTCCTGGTATGGAGTCTTTCTCTGCCTGCCACTCCCCCCCCCCCCCCCCCCCCCCCGCCCCACTCTCTCTCTCTCATAAATAAATAAACAAATAAACAAATAAATAAAATCTTTAAAAAAAAACATTATCTATGTTATGATCCCAACATTATGAAATTAGAAATAGAAAGAAAAGATTATAATGATATAATAACAGTAACATTCTTTATTCATAGTGTTGCAAGTGTTTTGAGTTATGTCACGTGATCATCCCGAAAGCTCCATGAGGCAGATACTAAATCCCTAATACCATTTGATAAGTGAATAGACTAAGGGTCATACACATTAACTAATTTACCAAAAACCAGACAATTACTAAATGTCTCTAAATGATGAAATAACTTATTGTGGATAATTTTCTTTTCCTAGACTAAATTACTGAACTTTTCCAGCCATTGCTGAATTTCCTGAAGAGAACTTGTACTGTTTTGACAATTAGGCAAAAACCACTTTATAAATGAGCATAGATCTTTTAAAAACTGGTATCTGACACTGGAAATGTACGGGCATTTTCACAACAGCAGTTATCCTCATCTAAAGATTTTTGATAGTACTGGTATGTTAGTTAAATTTTCAAGGATCTTATTATAAAACTGTGAGCATATTAACTATTGCTACTGTTAATAAAGAAACAGTAGTTCAGAATATTTTTATTTTAAATAATAGTTGAATTATTAAATATTTTGTTAATATGATTATTGAGAAGTATATCTAACCTCAGAAATGTATATTTAAATATGCCATATTTTATACACATCATAAAACTTAACATCTCCATCAGGTTGGTACTCTAAATATTTGCCACAGGCAAATACATTTATGCTTCAGGGATAAATTCCAGGATAGGTTGAAGCACCAGATTCTAAACATTAAGACAGCAAATTGTAGGGAAGATATTTGGGATAGGTGTTCAGGGTATGTTTCAAAATCTTCCATTAAGTATAAGGGGAAACCAACAACCAATGACAAGATAAAAATCTTTTTTTTTTTTTTCTCCTCTTAGTACTGGCCAGAGTTCTCTGTGATCTTGATATAGTTAGCTTTCAAGAACAGATATCATTTTCAATGTTTTATATTTGTTCTGTAACCTTCATCAATCCTTAACCACAGGGAAGTGATTCTGAATTCTTCCATGTCATAGTTGAGTACAAAATCATGCAAGAAGCAGCACCAATTCAGGGCACGAGAATGGTCCGACAATGCATCAGCGAATTAATGGACCTGAAAACTGCCCCCGCTTTCCTATTTCAGGGTCTCTTTCCCAACCTTCCTTCCTCCTTCCCTCCCTTCCTTCCTCACTTCTTCCCTTTCACTATAGTTAACCATTTTAATAGCATCGTTTATTATTCTAATGTTTCTTTAAAAAGTATTTTTAAAAATTATGTATGTATTACACCAATGTTAAATTCTTACTTTTGGTAAGTATGCTATATTATGAATGATATTAATATTAGGAAAAGTTGGATGATACAGAGGCACACACATATATACACTCTATATAGATAATACATATACTGTATATAATAAATAGCATATATTATATAATATAGAATGAATATCTACAATGTTATATATATACATACATTGATAAATATAAAATAAAGAGAAAACATATCTATTTCTTCACCTTTCTTGCTAGCGATCCTGCAAGGCCCAAAAAGCAACTTCAGCTTTCTATCATCTACTTACCTACCTACCTACGTACCTATTGATCTGTGAGTCACTAAAGTGAGAGAAGCTAAAGTTGTTTTTTTCACTCGAACAAAATTTTGGAAACTGCTCCATATCACCATATAGATTTGGGTGTAGACTTTTCTTTTGGTGTACGTACAGATGTTTCATTGTTAATTCAATCAATTTCTGATGCATGTTTTAATTGTTCCTTATATTTGTCATGATTTACTTGCTATTGTTTATACCAGGTAGACAGTACGCCCCATCAACATATTTCTGAAGTACAGGAAGTTCTCCTAAGTTAGGTCGATTTCTTTACTCCAATTTCTTTTTCGCATTTTACAGAAAGGAGGGTGTTTTTGTGGGGGGGGGAAGGAATTAAATATAGATTAAATAACTACGGGGGCGCCTAGGTGGCGCAGTCGTTAAGCGTCCGCCTTCAGCTCAGGGCGTGATCCCGGTATTCTGGGATCGAGCCCCACATCGGGCTCTTCTGCTGGGAGCCTGCTTCTTCCTCTCCCACTCCCCCTGCTTGTGTTCCCTCTCTCGCTGGCTGTCTCTCTCTCTCTGTCCAATAAATAAATAAAATATTTAAATAAATAATAAATAAATATGCGCCTTCTTATATAATTTTCCTTTAAAACCTTTTCATTTTTTCTAGATCTTCAACTTTTGATTATTTTTACGTATTAGCATCTATTTTTCTTACATTGATTTCAGAAGTCTATATGCACTCTGTTTATTCTTAGTCTTCATTTCTGAATTTCTTTCTTTTTGAATACTTAAGTTCTAATATTCTCATTGAGCATTCTTCTGTTACTTGGTCACCTTGTTCTGAGTTTATGTGATTTGTACTGTTTTTCAAACTTTCATTTTCTTTATTAATTAATTTTATTCATTTAATAATATTAGGTATTACAATCATCATGTGTTTTACAGTCACATTATAGGAATGTTTTCAATATCTCTAACAAAATTATTTGATTCATTGACATCTTTTTTTTTTTTATAGTATCCATGTGGCGTTTGATTTCATTCCTTTTTTTGTCTCCATGTTTAAGAGTCTGGTTTTCCTGAAGAAACTAAGATTGTGGATCAAGCTAGTATCTTCTCATCTCTCTCTCTTCCTTCTCCTCCTCATCCTCCTCCTTCTTCTAAGATTTCTTCTTTTATTATCCCGAAGCTTTGTTTTTGTAGCCCCCCCCCCACTCTTTCTTTCAGAGACAAGCCTGCAACAAGCAATCGGTCTTCAGCTTTGTGACTGCCTAGTCTTTCCTTCCATATTGGTGCTTTCACTTTCATACACTTTGTATTGTGGTTACAGTATATTCTGGAATCTACTTCTTCTGAGCCTGTTTTTGTTCCCTGCTATCTGAACTTTCTCTTCCTTATCCCTAGTGATCCTGTCATACTCAGTTGTGTCCATTCTCCCAGGAGTTTTGTCTCAGCAGAAAACTCTGTCTTTCTGGAAGGAAATATTTGTTGAATATCTCTAAGGTCCTCAGAGGTTTAGGCAACGTCAGCACTGTTTTATCCATCCATGACCACTTAATAACAACAGACAGTGTGTGTGTGAGAGAGAGAGAGAGTTTGAGAGAGAGAGTAACTCTCAAATCTGACCATGGAAGGATTTCTGTCAGTGTTAGCTATCATTCTAGGTTTAATTGAGCAAGTTTACCCACTCAGAATTGGGTTGTCTTCATTGTAGATATTTGATGATAATATGAGTCTTTGTTTCATTGAATTTGTCGTAATCTCCTTTAATTTCTCACTATTTTCCTCACGTAGGTGCTGATCCCGAGTTAGTCCTACCCCTACTGTGTTTTGGTAACATCCACCCACATTCTCAGGTATCTGGGGATTGTCTATCAGCTCACTTTGTTGATGGTGGTCCTCATCATACCACTTCTACTGTTTTTCAAGAAGAAATTTGGAACATTCAGAACTGTGCTACTGCAATTATCTTCTTGAAACTGGACTTCTGTGTTTTGTTTGTTTGTTGGTTGGTTTGCTCATTTTATGGAATCCCTCTATCTAAAAAAAAAAAAAAACTAATCTATTTTGTGAGGATGCAAGGTGGGTTGTTTTCTCCTTTAATTACTTTTAGTTATGTGACTTATTATTGAGAAGCAGAATTCTCTTTTGACTTACAGGAAAACTGAAAATACACTCGCCTAATGTTTATTTGTAACCCCATTGTTTTCATAGCAAAGGAGGGAGTCATCCTAACAATGGTAAGATAGTCAGGTCTTCAGAATTTTTAATGTTAGATTGAGGAAAATATACTTATTAGCAACAAATACCTTTTTTTAGAAGACCTAGAACTCATTCTTTTCTCTTTCATTTTTGTTCTTTCCATTTATTCCATTCTTCCCCCCCAGGGAGATCAATATTAGCTAATTTAAATTTTCACGGACTATAAAAATGCATGTTTTCTCCCCCCCCCCAGGAGGTTAGCTTTACCTTCCCTATCACAGATAATTCTGAAAATTAGAAAATTTCAAGCATGAAAACTTTGGTTTAAGATAGTTGCTAATGGTAGCATAGCTAAAATTTACTTTAATCAAGTTATAAAGTTTTTAGAGAATTATTATATCATTTTGTCATGAAGCAAAAATGTGATTCAGCACAGGTCAACCTATCCCTCCACAGCCCCACTAAGACTGACGTTGTGCCAGACATAGACAGATTTTAGATAATTTGAGACAGGTGTGAGAGTATGTGTATAATAAATCTCTTCTATAGAGACAATGATGTGGATCCGATGGGCCAGGTGTCAAGAACCGAACAGCCAGCATCAACTAAGAAGACAGGTTTGGAGCTGATACTGTTTGAACAGGTGCAGGATATCTACAAGTATAAAAAAATGTCCATCTATTGAATGGAACATGTCCAGCTGGAATCAGTACTGATTTGTAACAGATGAAGAAAATCTACCAAACACCTGTTAGGCTTTCAGGAGAGAAAATATATTGGTAGTGTTAACTAACTAGGTTGTCAGATGATTATGAAAAACTATTATGAGACAACTGAAATTTAATTTTAATTTTGGTGAAATGCATCACCACACTGAACTAATTTCCCTGGAAATATGGGTGATACTAACCTGCCATCAGCAAAGCAACTTCTTTATGGGAGATGTTTGGGATAGAATTAAACATAAATTGGAAACTTCAGATTTATAGGCAAAATCATAAATTATTTCACCAATACAGCTAAATTGACTGATTTGACTGATTTCTTATAACTGCTATTCAATTTAACTGTATAATTGATTTATCTGGTCATGTACTTATGGAGGGATATAAATTGGATATAATATTTTCATTTTAATCAGATGTGTTGCTTGTTTCCAGTCAGATCATTTGTCAATATAACCTGAGAGAGATACTAGTTTGAGGTTGTGAATCAAAACTATTCTAAAAATTAGACCAAAAACATAATTATGCTTGGAGGAACTCTGAAATATTGTCAACTGTGGAAAGTGATATTTAATTTGGAGACAGCATTAAATGTTTTATGTTCAGTCTGATACATCATAATGTCTCGGTCATATAATCATGTGATGTACAAAACAAAATGTGTAATACCTACCAATAAGGAACTATTATTAGTGCTTATAGTCTACTGAAAAGTAGGAAAATCAGCACTCTCCCCACAACATTATATGACAAATATATATGAAAATATATTTGAAGTGATATTGAAAAAATTTCCAAGCATTTGATTTACATATTGCAAAAATGTAAAAAAAATTCAAGAAGGTTATAATAGCAATGTAGATTACTTGGAATCTTTATTCCAAAACAAAAACTGAGACCATAACTTTTTCAGAACAATATCAAATGTTTGCAAGAATTTTTTAATATTTGTCAAACAAGGTTATGTCCACACCTAAAATAAACAAAGTATTTAAATGCCTATGTAGTTGTCATGCACATCAGTTTGTGACAGACATCTAAAATGTCATTTTTTTTAGCACATGTAGTCTTCAAATCTCTTCCTGAAAAAAATTAATCACAAGGTCAACCAATTCAAGTCAAGTCATTATAATTCTTGCAAACATTGAAGACTGTATCTATTGAAGAAAGTTTAACATCTCGGAATATCCCAGATGTCATTTTTCTTAAATTAGAAAATGAAGATCAAAACTGTATGAAAGGAGGCACAGAAATTTAGCACAGGACCAGGATTAGTAACCAAAACATTGCATCACAGTCCAATGCTTTTGGAAGGTTTAGAATCAAGTCAAAGTTAAACAATAAACATAATTATAAATAAATTAGCAACTATAATGCAGACATAATAAGATGCTACTGTGTTTTAGTGTTTTACAATCTGTACAGACTTTCACATTTATTTTCAGTATGTTAAGGAAAGGTGCATTTCTCAAGGAAGGAATAAAATATCTGTTTTAAATATACTGAAAGCTCCTTAACTTTATTTTGAATCTTTGCATTTGAATGTCTATTCAGTACCAAATACTTTGCATTTGAATGTCTATTCAATACCAAACTATTGCTTCAAGCTACCTTTTTAGAAATTACTTACTCACTTTGCCGGCTATATTTACTAACTTAATTAATTTTTAAATGTTAATTATTAAGGTTACAATTTTAAATACCAAGAATCTCAGAATAGGATTAGTTGGACAAAGATTATGGCCAGAACCACATATGAGATCATCAGTGTCTAATACCTGCCTGATTTTCAAGAATAAATTCAGCAAAACAAATGTAAATGACACATTCATTTTATCCATATACATTCCCTAAGCTAAGAATGGGACTTGCTTTTAGACTCCATAGTGAGTTTGAATATTCATCCTCCATGTGGCCAAGAATTCCAGGAAATGGATCTCCTTCCTTCTGTACCTAGAAATGGATGACAGTTGCACTCAGTCAATTGAAGGGATATCATTCCCTTTGAGAGTAATTGATTAACATAGTCATTTATCCTTTCCCAACCAATGGTGCATATGACAAATTCTGTTGGGAGTCATGAGTAACATATGCCTCCTTCATAAAAGAAAGAATTTAGGAGTAATTGTCTTCTTTGCTGCATCACAGAACTGTATGTGATACTTGGGATTACTGCAGCAATTCCTAACTATGAAGAGGGTCATGGAGGAGAAATTATTAATGCCTGTGGTAATGACAGAACTAGTTGATGAAAAGCACCAGGTACTCAATGGTCTGTATTATTAAGCTAGCGGCTCTCAAATTCCAGAGACTAGGGACTTCTTTATAGTCTTAAAAATTATTAAGGACTCCAAAGAGCTGTTGTTTATGTGGTCTATATCTATCAATATTTCTTGTATTAGAATTTTAAAATGAGGGCAATTGGGTGACAGGCATAAAGGAGGGCACTTGATGTAATGAGCCCTGATGTTATATGTGAGTGATGAATCACTAAATTCTACCCCTGAAACTAATAATACACGATATGTTAACTAAATTGAATTGTTTTTCTAAATTGAATTTAAATTTTAAAGAAAAGAATTTTAAAATGAGAAGTTTTAAAAAAATTTGTTATGAATTTATTCAAAATGAATGTAATCATTATGTTACCATAATAACATGTTTTTATGAATCATAACTGTAATTTCTAAAATAAAATAATTATGTGAAAGCATTACTTTACAATTTTGCAAACCTTTTCAGTCTTTTGCTTGATAAAAACTGGCTGGATTCTCACATCTTTTTGTGCATTTCATCTAGTTGTGATAGCATACATAATGTAGCCCCTGGAAAATGTCACTCTCTGCTTGTGAGAGAAAGAGAGTGAAGTAGGTAAATAATATCTGGATATTATTATTAAAAATTTTAGATTTCATGGCTACCTGGACATTTTTCTGAGATTCCCAGGTGTCTACAATTGATACTAGAAGTACTTTATCAAATATTTCCAAATTAAACACTTTGGAATTAGTATTTTGAAATAATATACCTTTTATTACTTAGGACACTTTTAGTAGGTTTTTCTATTGTTTGTGGCTGAAATAAGTTTAAGTAAAACAACAGTCAACAATATTTCCCATCATGAGTTATAGATTTTTCTTTAGTTACAAAAGATATCTATTAAAGTCTGAAATCATTATTTTACAAACCTACTTTCATCTGAGTGTCCAGATTCTAAAAGTTAAGGAAACTCCAGGCAAAGAAGTCCCTTGGATTAAAAATAAAATATAAAATGATTTTTTGACAAATCACCTATTAGCCCTTGAAGAAAAAGTTAGAATTGTCTTCTAGAAGTGGATCAAAAAAGGCGTTAATCTGAATATTTATCTCATATATATATTTATATATATACTATTATTTAGAGATAATCATATAATATTTAAATTATTACGTAATGATAATGATTATCAATGCACATGTTATAATATGGTTACCTGCTCAACTGGGGGAAGTAAATTGTGCAAATAGAGCTAATTTGAGTCTCAACAAACCTCTAATGAAGGACAAACCTATGAAATGCTTTCAAGCTTTTAAAATAGATCATGCAAAAATAGCAGGAGTTAAAAAATTATTTATGGGTAAACAAACTCACGTAAATGAAAGATTCCAGTCTTAATTTTATCATTTATTCTAAAAATTCCTGTAAAAACATTGGGGTATCTGGGTGACTGAGTTGGTTAGCATCGTGTTCTTGATTTCAGCTGAGGTCATGATCTCATGGTCCTGAGATCAAGCCCCAACTTGGGCTCTGTGTTGGGCATGGAGCATGCTTAAGATTCTCTCCCTCTCCCTTTGCTCCCCCCATGCCCACCACTCATGCACGCTCTCTCTCCCTCTCCCTATCTCTCTCTTAAAAATAAAAGTCCCATAAAAATACTAAATCTAGACAGCAGAGGTTGTAGAAAAAATGTTTTAAAGTAGGAAGTGTGAATATCACACCCATTTTGTAGGTGAAGTTTCCTAGAGTCAGAGTCCCTTACATTGCAACACCAGGTTTCATGTTTTAAATTGTATATGTCTACATTTTAAAATAGTTTACTCATTATTGAATAATGAATTAAAGTTCTACATAGATATAAGTATACAATCACATTCTGGACATGTAATTTACTTTATTGGAGTGGAGAACTTTCAAAGAGCTAACATCTTAATGTTGAATATTTGTGGAGTCATAAAATTAATTACATTATAATTTGAAGTTTAACCTTGTGTTCATAGAAAAAAATTAGTTAAAATAAGAAAATAAATATTTGGATATTAGGGACAATTAAATGCATTAGATATGTGATTATAAATTTTAAATGGATTTAATCTATACAAAAATGGTAGATAACTTAGACCACCAAGCCAGCCCTGCAAGAAATATTAAGGGGGATTCTGTAAGTGAAAACCAAGAGTCACCCAGACCAGAAAGTAATAGAGACAATCTACAGAAACAGGGTCTTTACAGACAAAACAATGGCTAAATTCATACCTTTCAGTAGTTACTCTGAATGTAAATGGGCTGAATGCTCCAACCAAAAGACAAAGGGTATGAGATTGGTATCAGATAAAAAAGAAAGAGCCATCCACATGCTGTCTACAAAAGACTCATTTTATACCTGTAAACACCTCCAGACTGAAAGTGAGGGGGTGGAGAACCATTTACCATGCTAATGGACCTCAAAAGAAAGCTGGGGTAGCAATCCTCATATCAGATAAATTAGATTTTAAACCAAAGACCGTAGTAAGAGACGTAGAGGGACACCATATCATACTTAAAGGGTCTATCCAACAAGAAGATCTAACAATTGTAAATATCTATGACCCCAACATGGGAGCAGCCAAATATATAAACCAATAAACAACCAAAGTAAAGAAACATATTGATAATAATACATTAATAGTAGGGGACTTCAACACCCCATGCACCTCAATGGACGGATCATCAAAGCAGATGATCAACAAAGAAAAAAGGGCTTTGAATGACACACTGGACCAGATGGACTTACCAGATGTAAACAGAACATTCCATCCTAAATCCACAAAATACTCATTCTTCTTGAGTGCACCTGGAACTTTCTCCAGAATAGACCACATACTGGGTCACAAATCAGGTCTCAACCATTACCAAAAGATTGAGATTATTCCCTGCATATTTTCAGACCACAGTGCTTTGAAACTGGAACTCAATCACAAGAAATTTGGAAGGAACTCAAACACTTGGAGGCTAAAGAGCATCCTGCTAAAGAATGAGTGGGTCAACCAGGAAATTAAAGAAGAACTTAAACAAATCATGCAAACTAGTGAGAATGAAAACACATTGGTCCAAAACCTATGGGACACAGCAAAGGTTGTCCTAAGAGGGAAGTACGTAGCAATCCAAGTCTCTTTCAAAAAACTATAAAAATCCCAAACACACAAACTAAGCTTACACCTTAAGGGCCTGGAGAAAGAACAGCAAATAAAGCCTAAGCCAACCAGGAGAAGAGAAATAATAAAGATTAGAGCAGAAATCAATGAAATAGAAACAATAACAGTAGGAGAGATCAACGAAACTAGAAGCTGGTTCTTTGAAAGAATTAATAAGATTAATAAACCTCTGGCCAGACTTATCCGAAAGAAAATAGAAAGGACTCAAATTAATAAAATCATGAATGAAAAGGGAGAGATCATGACCAATACCAAGGAAATACAGACAATTGTTTGACCATATTATGAGCAACTATATGCCAACAAATTAGGCAATCTGGAAGAAATGGATGTTTTCTTGGAAACTTACAAACTACCAAGACTGAAACAGAAAGAGATAGAAAACCTGAACAGACCAAAAACCAGCAAGGAAAATGAAGCAGTAATCAGAAATCTCCCAACAAACAAGAGGACCAGATGACCTCCCAGGGAAATTCTACCAAACATTTAAAGAAGAAAGAATACCTATTCTACTGAAGCTATTTCAAAAATGGAAATGGAAGAAAAACTTCCATTCTGTGAGGCCAGCATTACCTTAATCCCCAAACCAGGCAAAGACCCTATCAAAAAGGAGAATTATAGACCAATAACCCTGATGAACATGGATGCCAAAATACTCACCAAGATACTAGCCAATAGGATCCAACAGTACATTAAGAGGATTATTCACCATGACCAGGTGGGATTTATTCCTGGGATGCAAGGGTAGTTCAACACTCGCATATCAATCAAAGTGATAGATCACATTAATAAAATAAAAGACAAGAACCATATGATCTTCTCAACTGATGTAGAAAAAGCATTTAACAAAATACAGCATCCTTTCTTGAATAAAACTCTTCAAAGTATAGAGATAGAGGGAATATACCTCAGTATCATAAAGGCCATCTATGAAAAGCCCACAGAGAATATCATTCCCAATGGGGAAAAACTGACAGCTTTTCCCTTAAGGTCAGGAACATGACAGGGTTGCCCACTTTCACCACTATTGTCCAACATAGTATTAGAAGTCCTAGTGTCAGCAATCAGACAACAAAAAGAAATAAAAGGCATTCAAATTGGCAAAGAAGAAGTCAAACTCTCACTCTTTGCAGATAACTTAGAAACAGATTTGAGTATCACTTTGAATGTGGCTTTCATAGAAATATAAATTTAGTTTCTTATATAAGAAAATGAAAGTCACATAGAAAATTGGCCTCTGAAACATGTATCTAAAATAATTTTTAAATCTTATGATGTGATATATAATTAAAACTACTACTACTGTTTCAAATTCTTATGAAATTAATTCTGAACTATGGAAAATAAATATTGTCTCTCTTTTCCTGATTTGACATGCAATGAATATAAACAAATATCAACTGCTGGCAGCTGGAGTGAATATTAAATTAGTTTATCTTGAATAGTTGCAACTCAGAAAATCATTGAAGTATTTAACAAGTGACCAAAATAATTTTTACTATATATTAAATGAATTTTATTTTAAAATTTCTTTCCTAATAGAATTTTGGATTAAATATTTGTGAAAAGATTTTAGTGGAAAATGCATTTAAATATTCATGACATACATAAAGGTTTACAATGCTCTGAAACTTGGGCTATTATAAAATTATTTCTATGATAAACTATGATAATTAGTTCTATGTAAACTAATGATAATGGGTTTTTAAATCTTAACACTTTTTTAATGTTGTCTCCTTTTATCTTGCCCTTGTATTGTGTGCTAAACTTCCACCAGAGTGGCCAAGTTTTTGTTTTCACCATCTGCCTTGAAACTATCATCCTGTTGCCAGATTTGGTGGCTGCTTCACTATTTTGGCCAAGTAGTATGTTCTATTTCTCTGGACTGTTTTCATGTAGGACACAGGTTACTTGATGCTCTTTAAAAGTATATCTTCCTCTTTCCTTTTTTATGTCTTTCCCCAAAATCTATAACCCCAATTCAACCTAAATGCTTAATGAGAAAACATTGGAAGAACATTAAATGATGAGTGTTCTACAAAATATATAACCAGTACTCTTTGAAAGTGCCAAGGTCATGAATAACTAGGAAAGACCCAGAAACTGTCACAGACGAGAGGAGATAGGAAGACATAATGACTAAATGAAATATGTTATCCTGGACTAGATCCTGAAACAGAAAAAGGACCATAGTGGAAAACCTGGTGGAACCATTGTTTTAGTTAATAGTATTGCATTAATCTTAAATTCTTAGTTTTGATGAATGTACCATGATTATGGTTAGGGGAAGCTGAGTGAAGCATATACAGGAGCCCTGTAATATCTTTACAATTCTTCTGTAAATGTAAAATTATTTTAAAACAAAAGTATAAGATGGTAACTGAAAATGTAGGAAAATTACCAAAGTCTTCCAATAGTCCTTAGGAATTTAAGCAATATTTAATTATGGGTATACCAGTAATGGGAGAGTTGAAGACCAAAATAGACATTTTGATGCAAGGCTTTGACGGTGCCAAACAAGAGCCCAAATTTCCCTAGACACAATTTTTTTGATTTATCTAGTAAAAAAAAAATGAATTATAAGTCTTCAATTACTTTAATAACCGTATTTCAACAACTATATTTTTGTCAGACATTATGTTTAGCATGAGTAAAATATGGGAAACTATGTGCAGCCAGGTTCCTTATCTTTATGAAACTTACATTCTAATAGAGGAAAGAGAAAAAGGCAAATATTCCAGTTAACAACATGAAAAAATTATAGAATATTACAGATTCCAGAGAGAAAATAAAAAGCATAGATTCCGTATAGGTGATGTGAGAGGAACTAACAGGCCCTAGATCTACACCCTCTAATCTTATAGGGCGGATAAGATTTGCATCTCAATAATAGTAATGCAGAGAACTGTGATATGTGTAACAACTCACAGAATGAAAAGAGCATCTTCCCCTAATGACATATCATGAACATAGTGGTCATTATATTTACTTTGATTTTAATAGTTCCATGGGATTTGAGTAGTATATAAAAGCAGGAGGAATTCTGAGTCAGAAAAGAGTTTGGATAGAATATAGAGGAATTAAAAAGAAGCAAAGGAAGGTATTTTGGGTGCAAACTTGAAAGTAATTTTACACAGCAATTGGTCAACAAATGTTGAACAAATGCATGAAAAAGCATAGAATTACAAATATTCTATATATACGAGCCTTTAAAAGCTATACTAAGGAATTGTGATTTTATCTATTTGTAAGGATAAAGGCAATTTTAGGTAATAGTTTGAAAAGATCAAGTTGATAGTATAGTTTCAAAAAGAAATGGAGACAGAAAGTTAATGGGGTTTTCTTTAATCTAGACTTCACATAGTTCTGAACATCAAAATTCCAAGCACTTTCTGCAACTAGGACTATGACTACAAAAATAAAAGCACTTAATTTTCCATCTTGGAGCGACTCTCGTCCAGCACGTTTTCCAGTTTTGTCATGGGGAAATTTTCCCACCTATTCTTGTGACATTTATTTCCATAGGAGCAATAATAAGACATCTGCCACCCCTTTGATATTTGCAAGAAAAACAAAAACAAAAAAATTCCTCTCAACCTTCTGAAATAGCCTCAAATTCTGTCTTATTTAATTAGATAATTCTTTGAGACCGCTCTTGACATCCTCACTAGGGGAACCCCTCCATGTCATCTTCACCGGGGGATCTCTTTCTCAGACTCAAGGGTGCAATCATCAAAATGTCTCTGACTAGATCAGATCGTTGGCCTAACAGAGGAAGCTTGCTGTGTTTACCAAGATTAGATAGATGATAAATAGATGATAGATGATAGAAGATTAGATAGATTGATAGATAGATGATAGATGATAGATAATTGGATGGACAGAGGGGTGGATAAACAGATAAATTTGATTTCTCTGAAATTGAGTTGACTTTTCAAAATATAAGAATCTATTATAGAATTGTTAGATTGTTGTGCATCTCTTTTCAATGCAAGACACAATGAGTAAAAGAAACCAAAACAAATCCAAAATGTACTAGAAATATTCAAATGGAAAAGTGATGAGAAAGCCTCATTAGAAGTCAGAACACTCATCTGAATTACTTAGAGCTGTGGATGAATATACACACCGTTCTCTTTGTATTGCCAAACAGTGAGAGATTAAAATCTTCCCTTGGGTTCATTAGGTTCTTTGAAAAGCTTCTGCAAATAGAGTATTGGTACAAAAGTTATTGTTATGAATCATTACTAAAATTGTATGCCTGGCAAAATAGGTGAAGGTGGTTAAACGTACAATTTCTTAGTTATAAAATTAAGACATGGTGTTGTAACATACGGCATAGGGAATATGGTCGATAACATTGTAAGAACTTTATATCATGACAGATGGTAGTAGACTTACTGTGGTGACCATTTCCTAACATATATAACTATCGAATCACTATGTGATACACCTGAAACTAATACAATATTGTGTGTCAATTATTCTTCAATTAAAAAAGTAAAAAAATAAAAATAATAAATAATAAATGCAGACAAAAGTCTATCTCTGAAATGTTTTTCAAATATGTCTCATATTTTAGGCAATTTTATGATATATGGCATAGCGACCTACATTTAGGCAAGCCATTTTAGTTATTTGAAGCAAACACACACACACACACACACACACACACACACAAACACACTAATAATCAGTTCTTGCTAGACAAGTTCCAAACTCAGTGGGCCCAAAGGGAAATTTACTGTAGGAAGTGGCAGAACTTCTTGTTTTAAACAGGTGAAAAATACATGAATTCTGCAAGGATTATCGGAATAAGAAGATTCTAATTGGAATCACATCTCTGGCTTTTTTTCACCCAGCATTGTTTATATTGATGGTATTAGAAAACAGAGTAAATCTATAAATAAGAGCTTTGTAGGAGCATTTCTACATTTATCAGAGAATATATAAAAGTAAAGAAAAAATAACAAATAAAACCCACCTTCGGTTACAGCACACTAACACACATCATAATTGTGGTGAATGTCTGTTCGTTCATTTCGCCATGTGCGTATTCTGGTGCTCCCACTGATGGTCTCATCTATTGTATTATCAGTGTCTTTAAACTGGGTAAAATAAGCATGTGGTCTTTATGTTTTCCCGCTTCCAGTACTCAATTGACCCCAATTATGGCAAGTAACAACTGTAAAAGATTAAACACAACAATACCTTTCATTATGCTTGAATTATAACTCCCTCTCACACACATGCCCTCTGCACTTGGAAATATTGGTTATTTTTTCATTATCTTAGGAAAATGAGCTCATATTATGTACAGTTATCAACATCTTGCTTTTCTTATCTATCAGTACATTGTGAAAATTCCTACCCTACAACTAGAATTAGCTCTAAGGAATAGCCACATAATATTTCATGATCTTAAAATATTTATGAGTCCGTTCTATTACTTCCCTATTAAAGGGTTTCCATTTTCTTTCTAGTTTGATTTTCATTTTATTTTGCTTTGCCTTTGCTACTACAAATACCTCTTCAGAAGACATTCTAGAGAACAAATTGCTGAGAACAGAGCTTTCCAAAATGATACTCTTTCATTTTTTCGTATAGAGTCTGAAGAATTGAATTGCTGAGACAACGAGTATGTGTTTAATACGATAGTTTTTAAAATATACTTTTATTTCTATAGCATGTAGTCCCAGAAATGAGATTGCTGAATCAATGGATACATTTGTAATGCAATTGTTTTTGAAATATACTTTTATTTCTACAGTATAGAGTTCTAAAAATGAGATTGCTGAGTAAATGCGTACATTTTCATGAAAGAATTTCCAAAAGGCATTCTGTGAAAACCTAGATTTTTAGAGAAGGATTTTTGTTGTTGTTGATGTTATTCGTTTCTATGTTTTTAAGGGGCTGAGGAAATACCTACTGAGTTGTACAAATGGCTCACTTGTGTCTCAACCAGAGCAGCTTTGCTTTTTATACATTGGATATATTGCTATGGAAGCTTTTCTTAACTATTCACCAGAATCTTTCTCCTTTTCCCTGGGCATATATTAGTGCTACATATTAGATTCCCTTGCTGTTTCAAGGGGTCATGTAACAGAGTTCTAACGATGGAATGAGAACAGAAAAATGAGGCCGGCCTTCCAATTCTGCCCCATAGAAGCCTCCCACATGTGATTGCTCCCTGAGCTATCCACCTTCTAGTTGACCCAAACGAGGCCTTCACAACAAAGCTATGTCTTGAAGATTGAAGAAGCATTGTAAGTTTAAGTGATTGTGGGGAGAGAAGTCCTCCTGTTGACCAGGAAAACTCACCCGGGAATAGTATTTCACAGAAAAAAAAAATCATGTTATGTTTAAACCATTATACATTTTCGGATTAGTTTCTTACATAGCTAATATTAATCTAATAACATTCACTTTCCATGTAAGAGATCAGTAGAATAAACGCTTTCTGAAGTCAGGTACCCTGCCTGTTTAATGCCTTATTCAGTGTTTAGTATAATATCTAAAAGATGAATAACTCAAATTTCGGAGAATAATGACAAAGATGATGATTGTAGAAATCAAAAGAAACAAGATATTTCAAAAAGTGTGATATGGTCCTATAAGACAGAGGGTTGGTACTCATTTCCAGCTAGAGGACATAAGAAAATAAAAATAAACCATATATAGATTTCAATTGACTAACCTTTATTTTGAGATCTTATAAAACACATCAACATAATATTTCTTATAATAAGTTGTGTTTTGGAGGCTGATAAATATGTGATACTTTTTAATAAAATATGATCAGATTGAGATTAAAATGTGATCACTGGTAATCCTTGTGCCTCCCCTTACCAGGAGCAATGATAATATTACATAATAAAGATCAGAAGGAAGACCTTATCCCTCTTCATGAAATAAAAAAGATTACAGCAGTCTCTTTCTCTTCTCTTATTTTTCCCTTTTGTCATTGATCTTCTCTTAAAACAAAATTAGATTTGTTTCCCAAAACTTGCCCAAAGAAAAATAGGATTTTCTTTCTTTCCAACCTTTCTTCTTTCCTCAATTTTATCACACCCGTGAAAATGACAAAAGCAAAAAGAAGGGCACAGTGAGGCTTGAAGCCCATGTGAGGAAAGAGGGCAGATGAGGTGGGAACTGTAGCTGTCATATTAGTTATATAAAGGGGGATAGAGAAAATAAATGAAATATATTGGATATTGCTAGACAAATTTCCCAATGTTAGCAAAAGGAGTTACAAACATGAAAAGGGGGAAATCTGGAATGAACCTCATGGTTCTGAACTGGAATTGGAGTTAGTGTGAAATTATACACAGGCATGTGCGCACGTGTGTGTGAAAGTGCACATTTATGTATGTCCATATGTACGTCCATGTATTTTTGTCTCTGCATGTATATAGTTACATGCATGCACACGCACACACACTCACACACACACACATTTCGTTCTCATTCTATCCACTGGAAAGGCCACAGAGCACCAAGCAGCCATAATCAAAATAAGTGCTAGGATCTTGGTTTCCAAACTCATTTCCTCCCTAAAAGAATATGATCTCATTGGAGAAATACCTATTTCTACTATTGTGCAAGGAAAAGTGCAATGTGAACCTCTAATATCTCATGTCAAAAAGTACAGAAATGCTCAAAGAAGAATTAAAATACAACAGAAAAGTACATAGAAATCATCTTAATAGGGTTACATTCAAAAAAAGAATATTGTATTTTAAGTATGTTTAGAATAATGCTATTAATCTACATTTTTATGACTCATTAAAATTATATATTGTGGTCTACATAAAATTTAAAATAATGTATAATAAATTTATTTTTGTTTCAAAAATTGTAAATTATCTTTTTATTATTATTAAATAATTATTATATTTTCTAATTTGCAGGTATCAGAATACATTATTTTCATAATATTAAGACAATTTTGTATTAACTTCAAGATAGACAAAGTGGCCAGTGGAATAGAAGAGAGAGTCTAGAAATACATCCATATGTATATGGTCACCTAATTTATAACAAAGCTAACAATACGACGTAAAAAGAGGATGATATTTTTTAGAAAGGTCTTTTGACCCCCTACCTCACATCATACACAGAAGTCATTTTCAGATGTATTGAAAATCTAAAAAATAAGTAAAATAAAGGACGCCTGAGTGGTTCAGTCAGTTAAGTGTCTGCCTTTGGCTCAGGTCATGATCCCAGGGTCCTGGGACTGAGTTCCACATCAGGCTCCTTGCTCAGCGGGGAGTTTGTTTCTCCCTCTCCCTCTGCCTGCCGCTCCCCCCTGCTTATGTGCTCTCTCTCTCTCTGTGTCAAATAAACAAATACAATCTTTAAAAAAAAATTTTAAGTAAAATAATAAAACTTTTAGTGGAAAACATAAAAGAGCTTCTTTGTGACCTTAGAGCATGCAAATATTGCTTTTTAGAAGATCACAAAATTTTGGGGGGCGCCTGAGTGGCTCAGTTGTTTAAGCATCCAACTCTTGATTTCAGCTCAGATCATGATCTCAGTGTCCTGGGATGGAGCCCCGTGAAGGGCTCTGCACTCAGTAGGGAATCTTCTTGAGCTTCTCTCCCTGTCACTCTGCCCCTCCTCCAGCTCACTCACTCTCTCTTTCTCTCAAATAAATAAATAAATCTTTAAAATAAAATAAGATAGCACAAAATTTCTGACAAGAGAGAAAATTCAAAACAGAATTTATTAAAATTAATTAGCTTACGAAAGATACCATCAAGAAAATAGAAAAGCAATTTACTAAGTAGGAGAAAATATTAATGATACATATATCTTCAAAGGATTCATCCAGAATATATCAGGAACAACAAATCAGTAAAAACAAAGAGCTAACCCAGTAAAAAATGGACAAAATACTTGAACAAATGCTTTATAATCGATTTCTAAATGTCCACTAAACTTGAAAAATCACTAGCACTCATTCTTGCATCAATGCCCAATAGAAATCCTATGTATGTTGACCAAAGACATGTATTAAATATACATAAGAGCACAATTTGTAATAACTCCAAACTGTCCACTAACCATGTACTGTCATTGGGAGAATGAACAAACAAACCATGGTGCATTGAGAAAGTAGCATGCTGTGCCGCACTAGACGTAAATGGCACACAACTACATGCAATGATAAGACTAGGTCTCAGAAACATAAAATTAAGTGAAGGAAGCCGAACTGAGAAGAGGGAACTGCACAATTTCATTTACTTAAAGTACAAAACAGCCCAAACTCAACTATTGAGTAGAGGTCATAAAAATGAATAACTTCAGTTAGGAGAGATTTTATTGGATGGAAGGGGACACAAGACCTTCTAAGACAGAGGTAAGTTTGTTTCTTAATTTGAGTGCTGTTGATGACAGGTGTCTTCATCTGGGAAAATATAATGGGCTCTATGCTTATGTTTGTGTTCTTTTCTATATGTACACACATTTCAATAAACAGCTTTTTTAAATAGAAGTTATTGAATGAGAATGAATTTTATCATATACCAAATGGGGTCTAATATAAACAAGCATAGAAATGCACAAATCCGATAAAGTTGAAGTAAGTCTGTGAGTAATTATTTTAATAACTCACTTAACAGCTTTTTTAACAAGTTTGCCTTGGAGTAAAAGTCAGGTAATTAGATTAAGACTTTCTACACCTTTATTAAATGTTTATTGAAAGTCTCATTTTTTGCAGTTATCACAAAGTAAATCTGTGAAAACAGAGACTATTTTCATAGCAATCTCTTTATAATATTATAAGCATTTTTGACATAAAAAAGTTTCATTGCTACATATTTATAAAATCCACTTGTTTTTGAATGTTTTGGATTTAATTTTTACTTATGGAACATCTAAAATCTAATGGAAAATATCACTTTACTTTTAGGGACTGAAATCATGACCTACTAACAAGTGATGCAGTGGACAACCTTAGTGAAACATCATTCAAGCTCAACTTTTTTATGCTTTATGTCCTGCTTGTCTTTTTCTGCCCGTAGTAAGAAAGTGCTTTTTTCTTTCTTTCTTTCTTTCTTTCTTTCTTTCTTTCTTTCTTTCTTTCTTTCTTTCTTTTTTCTTTTTTCTTTCTTTTTTCTTTCTTTTTTCTTTCTTTTTCTTTCTTTCTTTTTCTTTCTTTCTTTCTTTCTTTCTTTTTCTTTCTTTCTTTCTTTCTTTTTCTTCTTTTCTTTTCTTTTCTTTCTTTTTTTTTTTAAGATTTTATTCATTTATTTGACAGAGAGATACAGCGAGAGAGGAAACACAAGCAGGGGGAGTGGGAGAGGAAGAAGCAGGCTCCCAGCAGAGCAGGGAGCCTTATGCAGGGCTCGATCCCAGGACCCTGGGATCACACCCCTGAGCCAAAGGCAGATGCTCAACGACTGAGTCACCCAGGCGCCCCAGGAAGTGCTTTTTTCAAGAAAGTTACTTTCTTTCTCTTTTTTAGAATCTGTACTAGTGTTTGGCTCCATGAAGTCATGGATTAATCCCCGCAACTTTGATCCTTTTTTTTTTTTTTAAGTAGGCTCCACACCTAGCGTGGAGCCCACTGTAAGGCTTGAACTCAGGACCCTGAGATCAAGACCTGTGCTGAGATCAAGAGCCCACCCTTAACCGACTCAGCTACCTAGGCATCCCTAATCCCTACAATTTGGGGAGAGGGAGCAAGAGGAAAGACATTTTTCAGTTTGATAGTAAGAGAAAGAAATCTCCTTGATTCCAGGTTAGGTAACCAAGCTTGTAAAAACAACAGGAATTGCAAATTTGCAAAGTGAACAAGTAAACAAAACCGTTTACACTTCTGAAGTCCCAAACAACTTGGAAACTTATTCATTTGAAAAAACTAGAACCTAAAGAATACCTCCCTGGAAACTGAAGAGACATCCTGGATCAAATCTGACACTAAAAGAGTGGGGCTGACACCAGAATCAATTTCCACATGAAAGACAAGCTCAGAGTTTTGTCTTCATTCAGTCAACAAGGCAGGATTGCCTTGGCTCTTGACTACAGCAGCCAAAACCCAGTGGTTCTGTATCCTATGATCAGAGTGTTCCAGGTCAGTCAGAATAGGCTTACTGAACACAACCCAGGTGAGATGACAGAGAAGAACCTAATTTAGCAGAAATCTTCAAGGGATGCACAAGACGATCTCCTCTGATGGGAGAAGAAAATACACTTTTTCTAAACTCTAAAAATTTCTTTTAAAATGTACAAAAATTATACAATATATATGATTTACAAATAAATATATAGTTATATTAAACACGCACAAATATATATGTATTTATCCACATGTAATTATAAATAAATGTACATATACGTATATCCAATATAGAGACAGTGGAATGAGCGGTGGGAGGTTTGGCTGGACTTATCATATGAAACCAGATTGTGACTACAACGAAAGTAATTTTTTTTTTTTTAGTGGAAATGTAATTCACATCAAATTTTGTTAAAGTCTAGTGATAGGTGT
The DNA here is from genome assembly GCF_002007445.2 of Ailuropoda melanoleuca. Taxonomy (NCBI): domain Eukaryota; kingdom Metazoa; phylum Chordata; class Mammalia; order Carnivora; family Ursidae; genus Ailuropoda; species Ailuropoda melanoleuca. The sequence goes on from NC_048218.1 coordinate 96,804,524, forward strand.
AGAAAGAATATTTACCTATATATAAACTTGTTTTTTATGTGAAAATATTGGTTTTTTTTACGGAAAATTGGGAGTATTGACCTATAAGCTCTTAAATCAGGAGGTCAAATTTTATAGGACTTCATGTATGATGTAAGAAGACATCACTCTAAGGTGTGTCAATAATGATTTTGAAGTATTTGAGAGTCACCTTTCAAGACATAAGGAGTACATATAGTGAAAGCAGGGTAACAGAATGTAATGTGGTTATGCCATAAGGTTTGGCTCTTTCCCCATAAAAAAAGGTAAGTATTTTCAATTTAGTATTTAAAATATAATGCGAAAGTGACCTTCCGGTTGTTCTACATGGTAGGTAATACCAAATCACATTTGAGCTAAAATCCAAATGTTTCATGATTACTTTGTGGTTTGTTACCTTATTCACATTCATGCTTTATCATTATGCTCCTCTATGCACCTTAGACATTCAATTTCCTTTTGTCTTACTCTGTTAGCCACATCACCCTCTAAATTAGTAATGTAATTGGATACCATAATAACAAAGAGCATTTTGTTTTCAGAAATGAAATTCTACAAATTATACTTTTTGGTTAGTACTTTGTAAATTATGGGCTCTATAGTCAAATAGCAAGTCATTGTACATTTCTAGCTTATCGCAGTGTCTCTGAACCTTTTCAGATCATAAAACACATAAAAAAAATATGTGCCCAACACACTTTGGTAAACATATGAGTCTGCTTTCACCAATAGGTGATAGGCAAGAGGACTCCAGCTAAGAAAGGACCTACCTAACCACAGTGAGTACTGTGAGTGATAAATCTTGGCTGTCCTAGGCTGGGATCTCCAGAAGTAGACCTTGAGAAATAGGGCTGTAGGTAGTTTATTTGGACAGTGACATCAGGGAATAGGAATGAAGGACAGGTGAATCAAAAGGGAAGAAATGTTGCATTTCACCATGTTGGCCATTACTATGAGCTATAGGAGCTCAGTCACAAACCGTCTACCTGGTGTACAAAGAAGGACAACATTAATTTATTTATTGGCTTCTATTCCCCATTGGCCAAGAATGGCCCCATGGGTATCAGCAGCAGCCACTTCTGGTTTGCACATTCAGGTAAGTACTCAGTGGGTTTCCAAAGCACTATGGCTATTCAAGGGCAGGCCTGTGACAAATGAGAGGCACACAATGAGGGTCTGAAGTGAGGTTGCACCTGGGCAAAGTTAGATAAAATATTCACAGAACTTCTCATCACATAGCACTGTCAAGAGCACTTGAAGTGACATGCAGCAAGTATCTGTCAAACTTGGGCAGACAACAACCCATTAACAATGTGTTGGCATCCACACACCTTTGGAAACCGTATGCTATTAGAACTTTTAGCAAATCTCAGTACTCTAATCCAGAAACAATACATAAAAGCTGGAAAAATCACATGAAAGTGACTTAGGATTATTCCTCCAGAGTTTACTTTTCATTCAGTTCCTTCAAACATTGGAATTTTGATGGGAAGCCCTCTTGACTGCACATGTGAGTCTCTCCTTTACATTGGTAAACACATCTTTACTTCATTTTGATGCTGACTTGGCAACCGCCTGGATCATGGCTTCCAGGAGTGATCCTCAGCTCCATGCATGTTATGGCAACCCTTCCCGTATACCAAAAAACCAGAGAGGAAGAGGGAGGGGGGAGAGTATGTGTATGTGAGAGAGAGAGACAGAGAGAGAGTTGTGCCTATGTAACAACAGCAACAACAAAAATGAAATTTGAGAGAAAAACCTTCCTGACTGGGGAGAGTTAAGATATCATCAGGACGCTTATAATATATTCAAGCTAAGATGTGTGGAATCCAGATAAGCCACAGATGGGACCAAGTAGTTGAGTCACTTCCAAGCTGTTAAAAAATTTGAAAGACACTTTCCCCTTTAATAAACTTCAATAAGCTTTGTGAAATGTTATTAGATACATAGTTAAATTTGTATGATTTAAATAGGCAGTTTACTGCTATTCCATCTGTGTTTGGCGTGGCAACCTTTACAGCTAGGTATTTAATGAACAGGGTTTATAACATGGTGTTAATATTTTCTCTTCCTTTCATGTTTTGGTTTGGAGGAGTTGAGATCTGTTGTGCCTGAATCACAGTATCCATTGAAGAGTTAGAATTTCGTTTCGTGCTTATGATTTTAATGGATGCTGGAATTCCCTCCCATTGCCATGTAAACACTAGATGTTTTTTAATTTCTGCAAAGTTGCTGAATCCAGTCAGTTGTGGTCTGCAAGTCTGCCTCTTAACTTGCCGAAGGTCCAGGCTATTACTTGATTATTACTTTTTTGTTTTTAGACCTTCGAGTCATAATACTTACTCATTAACCATTGCCTCTTGCCTCATCTTCATCAAAATAAAAATATATTTATGGAAGCATATGTTTTTTTAATGCAGTTTCCACTAAAGATTTACTTATTCAAAAGTTTCAAACACAGACTTGACAGTATAGGTAATAAAAATGTATTAGATACACTAGGAACATGCTAAAAAAAAGGAAACAGCAGTGAGCCACGAGTCAGTAATACAGTCCTGGTTCTCTTATCCAGCTGGAAGCCTTCAATAGGGCACATGCCTTCTGCACAACTCCTACACCACAAAATTGCAGAAGCAGAACACAAGCTTTCTAAGGACTCACATAATTCAAGTAGTTTTTGACTCTTATATAGTAGTTCTTGATTATCTGTAAGCAACCAGAATTATCTATTCTTTGTTATCCATCTGCACATGCTTAACTGTTTAGACACTGATATCATCATAAGCGAAATGGCCATTCTCCATATATATTCAGAATATAACGTTTTCTCTGATTGTATTCTTATATGTATTCAGAATTATCGACCTCTTACTGAAACTGCACAGTCTTAGAGTAGGAAAATATTGAGCAGGGTATCTAGTTCAAATACAAGCTCAGCGAAAGAATTCTTGATACTGGAACCCCTGGGTGGCTCAGTGGGTAAAGCGTCTGCCTTCAGCTATGGTCATGATCCCAGGGTCCTGGGATTGAGCCCTGTATCAGCCCTCTTGCTCAGTGGGGAGCCTGCTGCTCCCCCTGCTTGTGCTCTTTCTCTCTGACAAATAAATAAATAAAATCTTTAAAAAATATATCTTTATACTTCATCCCCGATGGCAGTCATCCAAAGATTTCCTTTAATACCTCCAGTATTGAGAACTGCTAGCAACAAGAAATTTCACTAATATGCGAGACAACCCATTCAATTTTTGAGTAGATTAGTTATTTGTTATTCAATCAAATATATATGTATTGTTCATTTATCGAAATCCAAGTACTGTTTCAGGCACTTGTGATATTCTTCCTCAAACTGAACTTAAACTGTACTTTAGTGCATTTTTTCCCCAATTGGATCATGTGATTAACTACTGAAATTGATATGCCTTAAGACTATGATTATTTTTTCTTTTTCTTTTTTTTTTTAAGATTTTTTTTTTTTTTGACAGAGATAGAGACAGCCAGCGAGAGAGGGAACACAAGCAGGGGGAGTGGGAGAGGAAGAAGCAGGCTCCTAGAGGAGGAGCCTGATGTGGGGCTCGATCCAATAACACCGGGATCACGCCCTGAGCCAAAGGCAGATGCTTAACCACTGTGCCACCCAGGCGCCCCTATGATTATTTTTTCAAATAAATTAAAATGGTGACCTACACATCTTTCTTAGACTTTTCATTGATAATTTTCTATTCAGAGAAGTAATCTGATTCTTTCTAACTCTCTAGTGGCATATTCAGCATAAGGGGAAAAAATGACAAGAGTATAGATACATTCTCTGTACAGTTGTCTTTTCCTGCAATTTCTCAGTGTAGCTTTGACAGGTAATGTAAGTTTGCCCTATTCTATGGGTAGTTAGACGACATTTGCTTCATAAATTGTCAGCATGTTCTCTCTTCAAAGTTGTAAGGATGACCTTAAACAAAGACAAATGTCTTGTTAGAATACTAAATTTCTTCTTAAAAAGCTCTAGCCTTCAGAGAAAATATCAAGATCTTTTTTTTTTAAAGAACATCCAGAACTTTGAAACACAAATAAGTTAACAATAGAACTAAGTTAGTGATTTCCTGAGCTTAAATATATACACGGGAGTATACTTAAGCTTCTCCAAATTTCCTCGAATAATAATTAAAATGCATTATATTAGATAAAACTATCTGTAAAACTGTAAGAAATGTTACGCAGTGCAAATACTTCAGTACCTCTCTTTAATTCTCACCTCGTGCCCCCAACCTTAAATCACTCAGGGGCACACCATTTTTGTGTCTACTCAGTGACTTCATTTGTTGTCACTTCTGCTTTCTTTACTATGCCTAGACCAAAAGTTATCTCAAGATTTCTATTTTTAAGATATTTTTAAATTACTTTTACATATAACGATACATGATAATTTTTATACAAGATACCATTTCGAAACTGACTCCACTCCTAGACAGTATCTGTGTAATTTATTGCTCAGCTCTGGAGACAATGCTCTTAGCTCTTTTACACAACTTTCAAAGAGCGACATGGCCCCTAAGAATTGAACACATAAAGTTATGTAGAAGGGAAGGGTTGCATCATTGTTTGTATTTATGTGATATATCTTTACTCAGGATAGAGAAAGTTAATAACAGTCTTCAAATTAATTACATAATTACAAATTACAACATCAAGGGAGATACATATCTAATAAAAATTAATCTATAAAGTTGTTCATTTATAACTGAGTGCTACTACATATAAGGCACTTGGGATGCAGAATTAGAAAAATATTCTATTTTCTTTTATTTAAGATTTTATTTATTTATTAGAGAAAGAGAGACAGACAGAGAGCACAAGCAGAGAGAGCAGCAGAGGGAGAGGGGGTGGGAGGCTCTCCACTGAGCAGGGAGCCCAACGTGTGACTTGATCCCAGGACCCTGGGATCATGACCTGAGCTGAAGGCAGATGTTCAACCAAATGAGCTACCCAGGTGCCCCAAAATATTCTATTTTCAAGGAAATTTTTATTTACCATGAACACTGGTCAATGAAGTTGTTATCCATAAAATAAACTATGACTTCCTACCTTGTTTTTATGTTGGTAGCATTTATAGTATTCATCTATACACTAAACCAAATAGCAAGTAGAGGAAGGGTAGATACCTTCTTTGAATTGTCGCATAACTCCAATTATAACAATTAATCTTTGTTTATTATGATAATTTAATTTTTGTTTGGAAAATTAATTTTACACTGAAATAATGTTTTTTCTTTTGTTGCTTTCCCCTTGTCCTAGTCACCTATTGTCACTCTACCTGCAGAGTCTTTCAAAAGCTCATTAGATCTTGGAAGACTTTGCTGTTGCATAAATGTTAGAATAGCAATGATGCAAAAATTCAAAGCCGGCCTTGTAGGAAACAGGCAAAAAAAGAAATTAAGAGAATTAGAATATGGCAGATTGTTTTCATATTTAAATCAATTTTTCCAAAGGTAATGATGGTTTGGTAAGAGAACTTATTTATCAGAGCAACTCTTCCACAAATTAAGGCTATTTCCAATTGAACAACTAGATGTCACATGTGTTTTTGCAGATTGTATGATAGCTGTGGGTCATTTGTGGACTTTAATAAGCTTGGAATTATGATTACTTTGATCCTTGTCATATAGCTGCAATCTCATCATTGTTATTTTCTCGTTTATTTTATCAGAGAATCCAAAATGTTCCAGTAAAAACAGGATTATGTTCCTCAGGGGAAAGAGAATGGTTTTCTAACAGTGTTTTCTTCAAAGTAATAAAATCCAGAGAATTTAGTCATTTTTTTTTCTCCTTACATAGAAGCATATGATACAGAGTAGGAATATTCAAGCTATGGCTTACCATCTGTTCCTGTCAATAAAGTTTTATTAGAACACAGCTGTGCTCCCTAATTTGCACACTGTCTGTGGCTCATTTTGCACTACAAGGGTAAAGTTGGATAAGTGTGCCAGAGGTTATATGGTATGGTCTGCAAAATTTAAAATATTGCTCTCTGGCCCTTTATAGAAAGCATTTCCTGACCCCTTCAATAGAGAGAAAAACGTGTGTTTCCACAGAATGGGAATAGAAACCAATGTGCAGAATGTGTACTATTTAATTAGAGAAGGAGAAAGGAAGAGTGGAACAAAGACCAGAAAAGCAGAGATCATAAAAATACCAGAGAAAAGAAAATATATGTAAAAAAATATTTACACAAATATGAAGCCATTATAAAGGCCAACAAAATCTTGGTAGTGATAGTTACAAATGTATATTCTTCTCTCATATACTGAGAATTAGAGATATTGTGAAGGCAATATGTAACAGGCAAGAAGGAGGCAAGATCTGGGTCTGTATCTAAATAATCCTGGTAGGATGAAGCTACTGTGCAACTGAGCTGGCTTTAGAAGAGGATGGAAGCACTGTCTGTATTTTGTTCAGTCTTCCAAAACCACGCTAGTGTCAAGCATGAGGTGGAAATGGAGTTGAAGAGGAAATACCAAGTGTTGACAGCAATGTCACACTAAACAGGTGTGAGGCAGCAATCATATGTGAAGGTTTTGCCTAGGATCCATCTACTCACTGTCTGCTGGATCACAGAGGGATTAAATTCTGGGCAACCCTTAATCACAACAGTAGCCTCCTGTAAGAACCGTAGCCCTGGAAGGAAGAGGGCAGTGTAAATTTGGAAGAAATTCAGGTGTCCACAGTGGTCACTGATGTTTAAAGAATGCAAAGAGGGACCAGAAAGCAATATGTGCTTCATGACAATGCAGCAGAGAATTTCTTTATCCTTGGAAGGAAAACAGTGGAAAAGTATGACATCAGTTTTCTGACCACTAGCTTCTGTACAAAACAGACGTACAAGCACATGTTGGTGGATTTTGTGATGCACTGCATGGAGGAACTGGGCAAGGAGAGAGGGAGATGAGGCCGTTGGTCACTGCCAGAGCACGGATTGTGACTGAGGAGCTCTTTAAGAATTTTTAAACCATCTACATGGATCTATGGCCTTCCTCCTCAATTTCTTCCAAGTTTCTGCGAATGTGTCTTGTTAATGTCTTGTTAATCAGGTTTGTTGTAGTTGTTGTTGTTTCCTCCTGGTATACAGCCTATGTTTAGGATAATGAAATTAGTGACTTCATCTCCATATTTTGGGAAAGAAAAGGCACAAGGAAAAAGAGGAACAAGGTAATGCCTTCATCACAGAAGCAAGTTAGCAAATATTCTAAGAGGCTGGCAACTATTTCACATGCAGCAAATCAGAGAAAGACAGTAGATCCTGAGGACAAGAAAGTCAATAAACATTTGCTTTAATACCTCTGGCCAGTTGACTCAGAAATTATAATTAAAACAATGTATTATTTATGTTTAATTTGGTCAAATGTAACCTCACTTTTGAGATTTGTATTAATATTCAATTACTTTTTGTTGTACAGTCTCAGTCCAAGAACTCTATCAAAGACAGTGGCTGCCTCTAATATCCTTAAAATTACTACTATCCATTGATTTTCCCATTAAACTGGAGACAAAGCATGTTATGACCATACCTTGCCTATGTCCGTCCTTACTGCAGAGAGAACAAGGAGAGAAACAATAAAGTAATATTAAGACTTTGGAAAGAGATAATGTACCTTGGGTTTTGTACTTACATTCAGAAGTAAATGCTCTTAATTCTCTAATATTTATTGACTCAGCTTTTCATAGAGTATAGCTATTTTACAGTTGCAAATAAGGCATTAGCTTTGACAGTGAACCAAGGAAGGCTGAAACACTAACGCAGTGTTTTGGAATAATGCATTAATATTGCTAAAAAATGCATGCAGCTTCCCAAAGAGCCTAATGGAAAACCAGGGACAAGGTTTGGTACAACATAATTTGGTTCACTGATACTTGTTTGAATGAATAGCATCGAAGATTTAGGCATTCCAGATCAATGTTTGTTTTATATTAAGAAAATAAAAGTCATCAATAAACTCATTCTTGGTCTTCATATAAAGTTTGATATTCTAAGTTTTTGACTTACTGTGGCATAATATAGAAGTATTTTTTGTATCAATCATCTTCTAAGCATCAAAATTAAGAACAAATTATTAAATTTGTCTCGTCTATTACATTAAATCAAAAGCTGCCATCTGTCTTCCAGCAATTTGCTTTGCTCTGTTGATTCCGATCATCCAAAAAACTTCCCAGTTTAGATGCACTTCTAAACTAATTCACACCCCTCGTGTCCCAAAGACCGTGGTGCCATCTCTTACTTCCTATGAGTCTAACTATTATAATATACATTTAGTTTTTCAGAACTGATCTATAAAAACATATTGCTTTTTTTTGAATTACAACAGGGATAAACTACAACTAGCTCAATAATGATTCTATATTCATGACTATGAAATTAGGACAGCCTGATTTCTTCTGGAATGACAAACTGAGAGGAAATAATAATTACTCAGGCATTGCAAATTTTATACAAAATTAAAAATTTATTTTTAAGAGCCAAGTATTAATGAATTTTTGGAAGATATACACAAATATTATTTTAATAGTAAGGAAAAACTTATTCACCTGCTCAGAATTATTTTCCCCACTATATACCCCAGGACTTCAGCCAGTGCCAGCACATATACATCACCAACTCATTTCTTTATGAACTCACTTATTTAAGTGTTTATCTGTTCTGATAACTGAAAACCTTCAAATCAGGCACCATGTGTTATTCATCTTTGCAGAGTACTTAAAGTTGCTGAAGGTACTGAAGGAGTTCAAAACAAGTCACTTCAAAATGTGTCACTTTTGGGGCACCTGGGTGGCTCAGTGGTTTTAGTGTCTGCCTTTGGCTCAGGTCATGATCCCAGGGTCCTGGGATGGAGCCCCGCATATGTGTCCCTGCTCTGAGGGGAGCCTGCCTCTCCCTCTCCCTCTGCCTGCCACTCCCCCAGCTTGTTCTCACTCTCTCTCTATCACTGTCTCTCAAATAAATAAATAAAATATTAAAAAATAAATAAATTTTTTAAAAAATGTGCCACTTCGGCCTGTAGATTATTTTGAGCTAAAGGCATTTGAGACTCTGAATGCTCAGGAGACCATTTTGCCCTTCCCTTAACTAACCGAAGAATCCAAAGTAAGTGTCTTTTCCAGAATTAGAGTTATTGCCAGAGATAAATTTTACCCGAGCGAGCCACCTGTGTGGTGGGCTAACCTCTAACTGCTTCACATCTGCTCTCTTGCTGCCTTGTGAAGTGTCATCCTCTCTGTTAAAGCCACAGGCCCCCACCCACTCCTTAGCTCAGGATGCCATACGTACCCCATTTACCTTGCTGTCTTTGAACCCCTCATGTATGTGGGGCTCCCATATGTACAAAATCAATTTTGATTTTTTCCTGATAATCTGTCTACTGTCAATTTAATGCTCAGACCAGCCAGGAAAACCTTTGAAAGGTAGAGGGGAAATATTCCCCTCCAAATGTACATAATGCCTAAGAACCACAAGAGCCCTGGTGTAAGTTCCAGTTTCAGTGCAGGAAAAGACCGATGTTACAGCTCAACAGGCATAAGGACTTCTCCCTTCTCTGCCTTTTTGTTCTATCTAGGCCCTCAGTTGACTGGATGAGCCCACCCTACTTTGGACAGGGCAATCTGCTTTATTCAATCTACCGATACAGTGCTAAACTCATTCACGAACATTCTCACAGACATGCTCAAAAATTCTAGGAGAACTCAGGCAAACTGAGACTGGAGCCTATCTGCCTTTACCAGAGTAGGAAAAAAGAAGAAAGTACCTGCCTGCCTTCTTTGTTTCAATCCCCACCCCGCCCCGACTGCTTCCCATTTGGGAGAACCTATTAAGAAGCTAGGTAGTAGGGGCGCCTGGGTGGCACAGCGGTTAAGCGTCTGCCTTCGGCTCAGGGCATGATCCCGGCATTACGGGATCGAGCCCCACATCAGGCTCCTCCGCTATGAGCCTGCTTCTTCCTCTCCCACTCCCCCTGCTTGTGTTCCCTCTCTCACTGGCTATCTCTATCTCTGTTGAAGAAATAAATAAAATCTTTAAAAAAAAAAAAAAAAGAAGAAGCTAGGTAGTAACAACAGAGAATGTAGTATTTAGACAAATATCTGGGCACGCCATGTCCCACTCAAGTTGACACATAGAAACAACCATCACACAGTCAATGTGCCAGGTAAAATATGATTGCCAAGGCAGATTAATGAGGGCTATTTACATAGCATATGACCATTGACTTGGAAAATGCATTCATTTCTAGTCGCATCGAGTAAGACAGTGAGAAAACAGTTCACATCTACCTGGAATGGATAAAAATATTCTGATCTTGTTTTGCACTGAGGTTAACACTGCTGTTCTTGGTCATAATGTAGCCTGACGGGATCTGGACCATCGGAACAACCTATAGATTACCACAGCATTTCTATTACATCAAAGTCATTGTTTTAATTTTCCAGTATTAACAAAAAGTGGCTAATATGCTGGAAAACTTGGGGAGACAAATGCCCTTTAGAGGCTGGGAGATATATTCTACAAAATATTCACAGATCTGCCACTAACTTTTGTAAGGGTCAAGGGATCGAGGGCAAGCCAGAGCATTCCCCCTCCAAATAAAAGACAGATCGTCACTTTTGCATTCCATGGCACAAAGAAGGAAAAAGAGTGTCTTGGAGGCCTTTTCCATTTCTGGAGGCAACACATTCCACACCTAGGAGTCATGACCCAGTCCATATACCAAGTGACATGGAAGCTGTCGATTTTGAAGAGCTTCCAAAGGCCACCCATCTTCTTTGGTTCATGGCCTTTGACCTCTTCAACAGAACATTTCTTGCTCCACTGGTCATGAAATTCTGTGAAATGTCAAATGGGTCCAGACCTTTCTGGACTATATTATGAGAGAAATTGAAAGAGTTAATGGGTCTGGGATGCACTGTTGTTGGTGGTTGGTTGGTTGTAAATGAATATGATCCACCTTTCTGACGTGCATAAGAAGAACTCATTTGCCAAATGAATAGATATACACCATGTGCCTGACGCTGTAAATCTGCACTAACAAAAACACTATATCTGGCACAGAGGCTGCTCCTGGAGCTTGGTTGAATTTATGGTAGCCCACTATCATCACCCAGGATCCACCTGGTTTTTGCATGGACAAGAATGAAAAATTAAATTGAGATATGATGGAGATCACTCCTTTGCATTCCTAAGTCTTTAAGTATAGCAGTAATTTCTTCCATTTTCCCCATGACATGATATGGTTTTTTAATTTAGTATTTTGGGTTGAGTGGAAAGTAGAGAATTTTTGGATGCTTCTACTTGGCCTTGTTCACTGTGATAATCCTCACTCTGCTGTGTACGGATCTAATAGCAGTTTTGTGCCTCCCAACATGTACATGCATTCCAGTTTGAATTCGACATCTGGACAATGGCCACCGTGTATTTTCATAAATCCAATAGATTCACAGTGGGCTAGACTCAGGCCAAGACTAGTTATTATTTGTCCCTAGTATCCTCCCATATAACATGGGGCCTTAGTGACACTTCTTATCTCCAGACGTAAATGACAACTTTGACTCGGTGTTCAACAGTTCTCAAAATGTTTAGGTATCCCTTTTTCCCCAAGGTACCTGAATAAATGGCCATATGTCCCCTTGGCATAGAATTATGAAACTCATTACTAAATAGATTTGGTTTGTTATTGTGATGTCTTTCCCACCAGCGACTTGTCTCTTGTTCAGAGTTCTATGTAAGAAAATGGTCTTGGATTCAGAAACCAGGAAAGCGCTAATGACGTTTTATTGGGATGAGTACCTTAAACTTCATGATCATCCTTCTTTGGTTTCTGATGATACAAATTGACATCCCCTCATGATCATTCAGTTTGTCCTTATGTATGCTGCAGTCTATTACTATGTGTCAGTGCACGTTGACTGTCTCTCCAAACTTGTCACTTATTTCGAAGACTCTGCTCACATAATTTTGAGAACTGTATTGTCATCAGGCGTTTATTGTTTCAGGTTCCTATGATCCTCAGTGCTATTAGTGAGCTCAGTTCTAGAATGGCATCTCCTACATTAGCCCTGGGCTTCAGAGGGGTCACCACTGACTTTTTAGGGATGCTGGTGCCCCTCTCATCAGCATACTTCTTATTGCTTGGGTAAATGGTGCATCTTGCAGGCATTCTGTGGAAATGTAGTCATCTGAGTATTTTCCAGCCTCACACATTAGAGCCAATCTAATATGCCCATTTCTCTGAGCCTTCTAATCATTTCGTACATTATTTACCTTTGTAAATCTGACATTTTACCTCCCTTAAGATGGACAGTTGCTTTTTCTCATGCATGTAGGAATCTTCTCAGAAGCATGTTTACACCATCTCTCAACATCTTTGCCAGGGTGTTAAGTCTCATATCCTGGAAGGGTTCTCCTAAATCAATACAGATGGTCCAGACTTACAATTTTTTGACTTACAATTTTTTTGACAATTTTTGACTTTATGATGGTGTGAAAGCAATATGCATTCAGTAGAAACCATACATGGAATTTTGAATTTTGATCTTTTCCAGGGCTAGCAATATGTGGTATGATGCTCTTTTCGATGCTGGGCAGCGGCAGTGATCTGCAGCTCCCAGTAAGCCACGTGATCGTGAGGGTAACAACCACTAACTTAAAACCATTCTGTACCATTTAACCATTCTATTTTCACTTTCAGTACAGTATTCAATAAATTACCTGAGATAGTCAATACTTTCTTCTGAAAGTGGCTTTGTGTTAGATGATTTTGTACAACTGCAAGCCAAGTGTTGTGAGCACATTTTAGGGAGGCTCGGCTCGGCAAGCTGTGATGTTCAGTAGGTTAGGTGTATGAAACGCATTTTTGACTTAATGATATGTTTTTTTTCTTATGTTTAGTAAGTCACCATATAGCACATCATTAGCTTTTGATGTAGCGTTCAATGATTCAATAGTTGCGTATAACACTCAATGCTCATCACAGTACATGCCCTCCTTAATACTCCTCACCCGGTTACTCTATCCCCCCACCTTCTTCCCCTCTAAAACCTCAGTTTGTTTCCCGGGATCCAGAGTCTCTCATGGTTTGTCTCCCTCTCTGATTTCTTCCCATCCAGTTTTCCTTCCCTTCCCCTATGATCTTCCATGCTATTCCTTATGTTCCATATATGAATGAAACCATATGTTAATTGCCTTTCTCTGCTTGATCTATTTCACTTAGCATAATCCCCTCCAGGTCCATCCATGTTGATGCAAATGGTGGATATTCATCCTTTCTGATGGCTGAGTAATAGTCCATTGTATATATGAACCACATCTTCTTTATCCATTTGTCTGTTGAAGGACATCTCAGCTCCTTCCATGCTTTGGTTATTATGGACACTGCTTCTATGAACTTTGGGGTGCATGTGCCCCTTCTTTTCACTGCATCTGTATCTTTGGGGTAAATACTTAGTAGTGCAATTGCTGAGTTGTACAGTAGCTCTATTTTTAACTTTTGGAGGAACCTCCATACTGTTTTCCAAAGTGGCCTATAATGGGTTTATCAGATATAACCCATAATCCCATCATAAATTGAGAAAGATCGGTATATTATATTTAATCATAATTGATGTTCTGACTGCCTTATTTAGCACCCTCAGAACTGGGAATGTGTGTACTCTCCAGGGCCCTGACAGCATATGTTGGTTTGTTCTTACAAGCCTTTCTTGTCCCTTTTCCGTCATCAGGCTCAGCATTCCTCTGTCTAGCGTCTACTGTGACTTAACTAGAATGAATGGCCTAATGTCCAGGAGGGAAGATGAAGGCAGATTATGAGGAAGAGCATGTTGCCTTTCAGGAGAGTTCTCTTTATTGTCCATTAATAAAGAGTAGAAGTAGATGCTTCAGGGAATCCAGGGTTTCAAGACTTTGAGGCATCAATCTTGATATGCCCATGCCATGATTCAGGATTCTGTTTTTCCTGACTAAGGTCCTGATTTTGGCAAAACAAACCAGATTTCATGGGACATTTAACCATCCCTGGAGCTTAGCTACTCTTAAAATAAATTCCTAGACCTGACCCTCTTCTTTCTCTGCTTGGTAGCTACAGGAGATGGAGACCTCTTTATTTGAGACCGAGGATATCTTTCACAGTTCACTTTCAATGAACAATTTACTTTTCACTCTCATCTTTTTGTTATCCTTTCCCTAAAACTCACTTGAGCTTAGAAGTAGCCACACAATTCTACTGTCCTTATAATTACATTTTCCCCTGCCCTACAATGCCCCAAATCCTGACACACCACATAGCTAGTGTGATCTTTTCCTCCAGGTGGGTCATGTCGGTTTACAACAGTGAAAACTTTAATGAGTGTTTCGTTTTGTTTTGTTTTGTTTTGTGTGGTGTGGTGTTTGTGTTTTGTTTTTGTTTTGCTTTTTTGTGTTGACAGGAGCTCACTGTGCTCCAGCTACCACTAGCTATGTCATCCTCGTGCCAGAGGTAGGCAGTGAGTGATCCTGTGCCAAAATCCCATCCTAGCACTTGTTTATTCTGACCACTTCTGACACCTGATTGTGCTTTATGTGAAACCTACAGGGAGCTTTGAACTCTGTCTTGTAGATGTGGCCCAGATGGGGATGAGAGAACGAAGCCTATACCACAGCATTTCATTCCGTCTCTAGGATAAGGTTCCTTCGGAAGAGCAAGGCAGTTTCCTTGTTGAGGTGTCTCCAAAAGAAATCAAATGCGGGTAATCTTCATTATAAGCAGCTGGGGAGCGAGAGCAGGGCAGTGCCTCTATGTCCACTGCAATAGTAATTCACAAGCTATTTGGATTTAACTTCATATCCTCAATGAAGTATTAAGATTATAAAACACAATGCAAATATTTTAAGCCTTGAAAATGAAAAGATAAAGGTATCATGTAGAGAGATTAGGGTACAGAAGAGGAGCCAAAGGGTGAAAAAGGCTTAAGATCTCGTGCTCTCACGTTTCAGGATGTTGGAGATGTAGAATATAAAAAATTTTAAATGAACACAATAAAATAGCAATGTAATTATAAAAATGAAAGAAAGCTAATTCAGAGTTGTGTAAGCAAGCGCAATTGTCATTTTTTGGAATGGGTTATCAACGTATCTGTTGTTTAAATGATAAGGCAAAATAGAGTCATCAGCATATGAGTTAGAGTTATGGAAATAATCTACACACGAACTTAAAATAGAAGCTTTCAAAAGAATTAGTTTTTGAGAGTGACTGGAAGTGGAAATTGTTGAGACAGAAGATTGATTTTCTTTGTATTTTCTACCTGTATCTATCTTGCTTGTATTTTTAAATCAAAGTGTCTATCAGAAGAGATAAAGAAGAGGTGGTGTACACACGTGTGCGTGTGCACATGCACACACACACACTGGGATATTATTCAGCCATGAGGAAAAAAAAGAAATCTTGACATTTGAGACATGGATGGACCTTGAGGGCATTATGCGAAGTGAAATGAGTCAGACAGAAAAAGACAAACATTGCATGATCTCACTTATCTGTGGAATCCAAAAGAGGCAAACTCATAGAAACAAAGATCAGGATGTGGTCACCAGGGGCCTAAGGGTGTGGGAAAAATGAGGAGATGTTGGTCAAAAAGGCAAACTTTCAGTTATAAGATGAGTAAGTTCTGGAGATCTAAGCCTGGTGACCATAGTTAATAATACATATCATGTACTTGAAAGTTGCTGAGAGAGTAAATCTTAAATGTTCTCACCACAAAAATGAAATGGCAATTATGTGATATGATGAAAGTGTTAGCCATCTCTGTATTGGTAATCATTTTGCAATGTTTCAGTGTATCAAAGCAACACATTGTACATTTAAAACTTACACAAAGTTATATGTAAATTATATCTCAATAAAAATAAAATAATGTGTAAGCATATGCATTAAAAATGAAGAACGATTCTGCTTTTTAAAAGAACATTAGCAATTATGTAAAATAAATTTATTAAGGATATGGTGTTTCATAACATTGCTACAGACTATGAAGAATCTGGTTAATATACAAAATTAATTTATACTTATTCCTCTTTAAGTTGAATATGTGGTCTCATTGTTAAGAAATCAGAAAAAGTTATATACACAAAACCACAAAATATTTGGTGGTCATGGACTTAATTATTTAATCTGTAGGGATTTATAGTGACTCTTTCAGCCTTCATTTGCATCCTACCCTCTTGCTCAGGTGCTGAACCATGCACCTATCTCTTGTTTCTTATGCTCCTTAGTTTTTGAGAGGTTTAGAATTATGTGTAATATCCTGAGTTAAGGAACTCAATTTCTATAAGAGTCAACTCTACTGACTGGGATGCATCTATTTCTATAAAAAGAATGTTAAAGTTCAGAAAACTTGTCACCTGAATCCTCATCAATTAAAAATAAAGATAAATGTAAACATTATTTAGATATAAATTTAATCTTCTCTGCAGTAGGAGGCTGTCTTTTCAGAGTTAATGGCTTTATTATAGTTATTAAGTATTTGACTTTTAACTTTTTCTTCCCTTGAATTATTTCAATGAACTTTAATTCCGTTTTATGTGAATTTCAACAAATGATAATGTCACACAAAACTTTCTACCACATCTGAACTGCTGTAAAGCAAATTGGAGGCGAAATGCCAGAAAGTTAGAAAAAGTGTGCAAAAATGGTCCACAAATGCTTTGTGAATAAAATCCTTAATCTTGGGTACTAACTGTACCATCTGTTCTCTAGTTATGCATTTTTTCTCCAAAAAATATAAGTGATATGAATCCTTTTTATTATAGAAGAAATATTAAGAAGTCACACAAAGCAAGCACGTTCTTTCTTTATTCTTTAAGATTTTTTTCTTCTGAAAAGACAGGCAGAATGAGTTGAGGACAGAATACAAAGTTGATATTTAAAAGGAAAAGGGAAAAAATAAAAGTGAATTCTGCAAGTAAAAGAAAAGGAAATAAAATAAAAGTGAATTCTGAAAGAAGCCAGAGACACTGAACACAATTCACTTGCACAAGTGAACCAATATTTCAAAAATAAGGAATAAAATCATCAAGCAAAGCTGAGATAAATTGTGGTGACACATACTGCTTTCCTTGAAAGAGTAAATGTGCCCTTGAATATAAGAATAAATGAGATCAACGTTCAATTTAGATGCTTTATTGTAACAATGACACTGAAACAATAAAAAATCTTTTTCTTGGGAAACAGACCATTAATAAATTACTTGTAGGATGTGCCTTCCTTTTGGACTTATGAGTAACCCAGTATTTGTTTGTTTGTTTATTTACTACTTAGGGAAATCCAGAAGAGTGGCACTGGGTTGATAGCATAATGCCTACCAAGAAATAGAATTAGCATGAAATGCAGTATGTGTCATTCTACATGCTATCTGAAAAAATTGCCAACAGTCCATTAAACTCAAATAAGGTCCACATATATAATGCAATCAAATGACACATCCACATGTTAGATTACCTTTTTAAAAAGTAGGTTTAAAATAGAATAGAACAGAAATTCCAACATTGTAGGAGCTTTGCAGAAATACTCTAGATGACTGAATAGCTCCAAAATAGCTTGCTGTAGGACCACAGGGCAGTGAACCGAGGCTTTCATCACAATAATCATTCTTGTTGAATGCTATGGCTAAAAAGGACCTTATATGTGGTGTGTTAAAATATTTCTTAGAAGACCAAAATATCATTGTCATCTTTTCCAGAGCATTCTGCTATGGGTCAAAAACAGAGAGACATAGTTTCTAGAATAATTTGCAAACTATTAAATTTTAAAGTTTCAGTAGTTATGAATTGGAAACATATCTTCATCATCGTGCAATTCATCTGCTGTGGAATTCACTAAGCAAAGGGTTTTGTCTACAATTTCTGGATTGACATTTACCCATTTATTAATCTAATTGAATCCCCATTTCTGTTATGCCAGGGAGATATAATGACACCTTTATTTTACATAAATTTAACTATGAAGGTATTATTATTTTTTCTTCACAGTTACTTCTTTAACTTCCATTTCAGCATTACTATCTGCATATATACATGTGTATGTAGATAAATATACATATGTATATATGTATGGATTCACTGTTGTCCAATAAATGAAAAAAATCCTTTCCCTAACTGTTGTGAATCATTTACACTGTTGTTACAATCATATTCTTATTCTTAAACTAGCTACACTCTGTAAAAGGTAAAACTTCTCATTGTTATGCTGAAAATATTAATAGCAATCCTTCTATTTTCCTATACAGTATGTATTGAGCACCATGCTAAACTCTTGTCTATAAATGACAAGTCCCAAGAGATACAACAATTTGCCAAATATCTGTGGAATAAATAACAGATGTCAAAATGCCTAAATTTTTTTTTAAAAATATCACGTGGATTCTATTAATTTCACATTAGACTATCCAAGGTTAATTACTAGAAGTACAAAAACTCAAAAAAATAAAATTCAAATATAAACCACACTTACCTCTTATTTTTTTCACTGATAAATTAACAGGAACAATTGTCACATGGTCTTTGGATCACCTTTTAATTTACAATGAATTTCCGGTCCACTGCCTGGTCCTTAAAGACCTCATCTGTACTAGTTAAGTAGAATATTTTCACACTGAAGATGTCTAACTAGGCTAATATCAAAACGTGAATTAAAAAAAAAATTTTTTTTCTTTAGCTTATGATGAAATTAGGAAAATAAACTACATGTTTTTGTAGGGAACTATTGTCATAGACAATATAATTTAGAAGTTCTCCAAAATATATTCTATAAAATCTGAGACTTATTTGTTACTTTTTTGACTGGTTTATTTTTAGAAGATTTTGTGAATATTGGCAGTGAAAACACATCTATGGAAAGAATCTCATACTTTAAACAGGCCCTTCAATTTCTATTTATTCAAGGAGTCATCATATTACTGTCAATCACCATAGCCATGACTATCTGCACAAATAAGTATAATTAAAATGATCAGAATAATCATTTTAATCAGAAAAATCAGAAAAAAAGCATTTTAAACTGTGTTTGAATAATAATGGATTAAAATATTTGTATTAAATCTGGAAGACACAACTTATGCTTCCATTTAGATTTAATTTATAAGAGCCAATAAACTACATTGTAAAAACACAATATATTAGTCCAGAGCAAAAGTTATACATGTACATTTGAATTTATTTTGAAATATTTTACATAGATCATTATAGAACAATTTCGAGATTTAGAATATTACAAACCACAGAATGCATAATACAGAACAAAACTACAGAATCCAGATAATAAGATTGCTAATTCTAATATTAGAGCACTTCCAAACCAATGCATGCTTGTTATTCTTAGGGAGATAAATCAATACACTGTGGAATACAATTAGCATAGAGATAAAGGGCATAGATCAAAATGATGAGTTTTTTATGAGCTAGAACTTATTGTTTGCCAGTATTGGCTGTTACAGCCATGCCAAGGACGGTGTCCAGTTTCTAGGCTATAAAAGGTTATTCAAAACAAAGACATTTATGTCATCTACATACAAGTCATGGGAGATACAATGTGTTTCGTCATTAATAACTATAGAAGTAATTGGATCTCTCAATGTTTCTACTTAACATCAAATATTTGGTCTGTATGGAAGTTCTAGGAGGACACAGATCATCAGCATCTGTCTGTAATTGTGAATTCTAGTGGAGAATATCCAATATCAGATTATTCTGTTAGGAAACTATTCATAACATATTCAGCCAAATGAATATTTATACTATTTATGGAATTGTGATAGACACTAGGGCATTCAAATGTAATCTAAGTCACCATCCTGACATTGACTTGCATAGAATATAAAAACAGAAACAGACATTATCAATAAGGGAGCAAGGATAGATCGACTAATTATCAGAATAAACAGGACATACATAAAACATAGCAATGCCCCGGGAGGAAGGAATGATCATGAACTAGAACAGTATTTACCAACACGCCATCTCCCACCAAGAATCTTACCAGGTTTTGCCACATGTACATACCACCTGTTCTCTTAAGTTCTTTAAATTCACCTTCTTCAAATCTTAAATCTATTCAACTTTTAATTTATATGCATTTACTTAAAAGGCTACTTTATGAGCTGTCTTTACTTTTTTATTATTTTGGAATTATGTACACACATTTTGAGACATTGCTAATGTTAAAAGAAGGAGAATTCACAGGCTGACTCCTCTTCACAGACACACATGCTCACACTCCTTAAGATAGAAAACAATCGTCACAAGGCAAGAAACAACAATTGTTGGAGAGGATGTGGAGAAAGGGGATCCCTCCTACATTGTTGGTGGGG